>NC_135337.1:102807131-102964546 GCF_023851605.1 Tamandua tetradactyla | reverse complement strand
TCTGTGAGAACTCAGTAGACTCACAATCAAATGTTAGGGAATTCAAAAATAGAGCCACACAAAAACAGTCAACTGGCCTTTGACAAAGGGCAAAAGCAATTTAATTGAAAAAGTATGATCCCTTCAGCAAATGCTATGGAACAATGGCATACACACATGCAAATTAGAAAAGGAACTTAACGAGGCATTGTATACATTTCACAAAAATTACTCAAAATGAATCCTGCACTCAAAATTAAAATGCAAAGTATAATACTTCAAAAATAAATCACTCAAGTAAATCTGATAGCCTGTACTTTGGTGATGAGTTTTTAGAAATAGCACCCGAATCATGATTCATTAGACAAGTATATTAATAAATTGGAATTCATACAAATATAAAACTTCTGCTCTGTGAAAGACACAATAAATTATTTGTATACAAATACACAAAGAACTCTTAATGCCCAGCAATAAGAAAGGAGACACCTAGTTAAAAATTCGACAAAAATTCTGAACAGAAACTGAAATGAAGAAAATATAAGCATGGTAAACAAGCATGTGAAAAGATGTTCAGCATCATTTGTCATTAGGGAATTGCAAAATTAAACTTCAGTGATATAGAATACCAAAGGAACAGTACAGACTCTCATTCACTTCTAGTAAGAAACCAAAATGGTGCAGCCAGAGGACAGTTTGGCAGTATCTAGAAAAACTAAGCATAGTATAACCATTCAGTCCAGAAATTGTGTCTTTATGTATACAGCTAATTTGAAAACTTAAGTCCACACAAAAACTACACATGAAGATTTATAGCACCTTTATGTATAAACTGCAAACTCTGAAAACAACCAAGATGTCTTTCAAGGTCAATGGATAAACACTCTCTGCTTCATCTGTAAAATGAATATTATTCAGTGATAAAAATAAGTGATTCCTCCACCTTCATAAGTCAAGGATGCATCTTAAATGATTATTGATAATTAAAACGTGTGAATCTAAACACACTACATAAGTATAATTTCAACTGCATGACTGGAAAAGTCAAACATAAAAAAGAATAGAGTAATCACTGGTTGCCAAAAGACTGGGGAGAAGGAAGGAGGGTTGAACTGGTGAATCACAGAGCAATTTTTAGAGCAGGGAATCTATTCTCTATAAAACAAGACTTATAGACACATGACTTCATGCATTTGTTAAAACACTAGAATATGCAAATAGAAATATATGCATGTGAAAGATTCATTGTCAAGATAATAGGATACCAGGATGGAATGCAAAATGTAACAAAGCAATCTAACTGTATTACAAGTGTATGAAACACCCTTACTGAAATGATGAGGGAACAAGGTGCTGGAATGTTAATACTGGATATGACTGGAGTGTGGAAAATGAATGGGACAGAAACCGGGTATAAGCACAGTAATCTAGTGGATAAAATTCATCTCACCAGAGTGTGGGTTGACATTTCTATGACTTCCATATTGGAATAAAGCAATTAAATAGATGGATGGCCACTGAGTAGAGTACATTTCCCACTGCAGAGTGGGTGGTTAACCATAAGCAAGGGAAAGAATCTAAATTGTTTTATTTCATAATGGTTTAGAACTAGATATGTTAGCATGAGTATCTTAGTATATATAGAGGGCTACATGTAGACATATTTATAGATACGTGTACATGCACAACTTGGCAGGCACACATATATTTCCTTACTCTGTCCCTGGAGAGCACTTACAAGTCTCAGTAACAAGGAACAAATGTAGTGTCCAGACCTTGGTTTTAAACACCATTCTTTAATAAACATTTCTTTGGAGAAATGGCTGAAATATGTAAGAAGAGCCTGGGTCATCTTGCACTACCAGAAATTAAGTAGGTATTAAACAAAGCCCTCAAGGATGGGGATAAATCAAAGAGACACAGAGCACTGATGAAAGACATCCCATTGCCAAATCTAAAATAAACTGCAGAACAAAATAAATACTGTAGTATTTTGTCACAACCTGAAGTATAAAATAAATGCCATGAGACTATAATGACTTAAGTAAATGACTTAATATATGAATAAGAAGACAAAAATTTCCCATACAGAAGCATTCAAATGATTTATATAGATGCTGCTCTCTCAGGAAGATGAAGTTAATTACCACTCCTAAAGTCTGTCTTCACATATTAATGCCCTTCCAAAGGTGGTATACGGAAAAGCAGGGGAATGAGGAACTTTGAAGTGGGGAAACCTGACAAGCATTGTTGATGAACATCAACATCAACAGTGAAGAGTCACATTGATGAGATGTACCCTGGATACATAATGCAAAGAAAATAGAATTTTATTTCTGGTGTCTTCCACCAAAACCCATAATCCCAGTCTAGTCATGTGGAGAATATCATACAAATCTCAACCAAGGGACATTTTACAAAACACCTGATCAGGGCCCCTGAAAAATATTCATGTCATCCAAAACAAGCAGAGTCTGAGAAACTGTCGTTTATAACAAAGAGACATACTGTGGTATTTTGGTTGGAAGATCTTCAGAATAGAGGAAATTGGATGTGATATTCTGGAAACTGTCTCTACTATCCTCTCAGTTTTTCTGTAAGTCTCATGCTGTTTTTAAAAATTACATTTATTAAGAAGTAAAATTGTTAGTGAAATGCAAAAACCTAGGAAACAACCTCTGACCTTCATTCCAGATGTGATTACATGCCTTGGAAAACAATATGACTCTGCTGTAAAAGTCATATTCATCACCCATTAGATCAGAACAGAGATACCAATTTCATTTAATAAGTGAAGTAATTAAACAAAATAATTGCTATAAAATGTTGAATATTGTGCTTAGTATATATGAAGTCTCTTTTTATATGCTGTGATTCAACCCCACCCATACTCATTCCCCAACCCTCCAAGCCCATGGCCACTGTGCAATTTCCAGCCTTCATCACTTCTCTAGGAATTTGACAACAGAAACTGATCCAGAATTTCCTGCAGGACAAGAATTTTCATGAACATCACCTTCTATAATCCGTGCTCTGCCTCTCCAGTAGCTTCAAACATAAATATTAATCTTGTGGACAAAACACAAAGCTCTCTGTTATGTGGCTACTACAACCAGCCCAAGCTCAGGTTACTTTTCTCACACCCTCCCTACCATTGTTCATCAGATATTAAGATCTTCTTTTAAACCTAACCACATCTTACGATTTTATTGATCACACATTTGTGTCCAGGTCTTCTTTCTTGATAGATTCTACCTCCATCTCCTCTTGGAAATGCTAATGTAATGAAAATATTCCTCCAGTAAGGCTCAGTTCAATTCTCAGCTCCCTTGGGAAACCTTCATGAACCTCAACTGAATGAGTCCAAATTTTGCATCCACTTCACCAAGACTTCATTTTCCACTTCAGGATATAGCATGTGCCCATTTCTATGTTTGTTGCAGTATTTAGATGTAATCTCTTTGAAATAAACAACACTGTCTTACTCATTTATTTATAATGAGAATAACACTTGCTGTCTATCATGAAGGAATTAATGAATGAGGTTTTTGTTGAATGATTTAAAGAAGAAATGATGAATGTGGTTAAAAAGTTACTTCCATGAAGGAAGCCCATTAGTGTGACTAATGTTAGATCAAAAAGATACGGGAAAGAAGATGCTTTAGTGTATAGAAGATTCTGAGTTCACCAATGCCGAGTCTTCCTTGAATGATGGATGAATTTGGAAGCTATGCTCCCAGGAAGGGCAGGAATAGGAAAATACTCATGAGGTCTCTACAAGGTGAAAATACCTTTCACCAGAGATTGGTAAACTAGACTCGAGATCATGAAGGCAAAGCATTTATTTATATTTACATGCTTTTTATGAATTTAATTCCAATGAGTCTCATTAATGAAATCTTCTTCGGTCTCTTTGCTCCATAAGACACTTAGCTCTCTGGAGGTAACAAAAAGGAAATGGAGTGCAAACTCTGGTTAATTTTGACCCTTGGGAGATAGCTGTGGATCTTCTTGTTTACTTCTTTTTCCAGCAGACTCTCACCTCTCTTTAGCTGTGGGCTGTAGTACTGCAAGATTTCCCATAATGATTTCCTTATCACTGATTCAGGATAGAGATTCTGGGAGCACTAAAATATCTTTTGTCTTTGATTTCTCTCTTCTGATATTTGATCTGATTTATGGGGCTGCTGTCTCTCAAAAATGCTTCTGCTTGTTTCACTGCTTTTCCTTTCTCCCCAATAGTTAGCAATATCTGTTCAATTCACTCAATTATGTATTTCCACTCATTCAACAAATATTTATTCAGCAATACTGTATGGTAGTTACTAAGGTATCATCTGATAGTGAAGAAAGAGTAATATAGTGTGCCTCCTGTCAAACAGCAAACAGTTATGGAAATAAATAAACACAGCACCCAATGGTGGCTCTGAAGTTCTGGTGAAGTGTAATTCCATAAGAGTGAGAAGCAGCTTATACATTTCTACTGAAATGGATCCTGGGACTCTGACAGGGATTATGTTCAAACCATAGATTATTTTGTTTATTATTGTCACCTTGATAATATTAATTATTTCCATCCAAGAAAACAGGTGTCTTGCCCCTTTTTCTTTGGTCATCTCTAAATTCTTTCAACAATGTTTTCTAGTGTTCAGTGTACAAGTGCCTCACATCTTGAATTAAAGTTATCCCTAGGTATTTTATTTTCTAAGGCTGTGTGGATGAATTAAAAAAAAAAACTTCCCTCTAAGAACTATCTTTGCTGGTGTAGAAAACACAACAGATTTTTTTTCATATAATCTTGGAGCTTGCATTTGGCTGGATCCATCTATGAACTCTAAGAATTTTCTCCTGGATGATTTCTTATTTTCTATATAAAGGTCATGTTGTCTGTGAATACAGACAGTTGTACTTCTTTCTTTCCAATTTGGAGGCTTTTTATTTCATTCATTGCCTAAACTTACAGTGCAATACTGAATAGGAACAGTGAAAACACACTGTTTTGTTTCAGACCTCAAGCAGAAGGCCTGGTCTCTTTCAGCTTTCAGTATAATATTGGCTGTGTTTTCCTAAGGCTCGAACTGAGATTCTATAAGGGTTTCATGCACTAGGTTTGCCTTCCTGGAACATATAATTCCCAGATAATTCCCAGGGAAAATAAATCCTAAAAGCCAGAGAGACCAGCCTCTCCAAGATTGTTGATGAGTTACATTCCCCTAGACTTTGGGGTGGACACATCTTCTCAACATGAAAAAGGAGGGACAAGCATTCCCCAAAGATCCCTGTAGAATGCAAGAAGGATTAAAAGAGAAGAATGAGATATGACAGAGAAATGGGATTTAACAAATGATATGGCTGTTGCATCACTTTATTAATACTTCCTCTGGCCACCAGTGTTTTGGAGCATCTAGAAGGAGCAATCTGAGATGATGGAATGGAAGCCTGTGACAAACTTTGGGATCTCTTCTGTAACTACGTGTTGATGTGTGCTTTGAAAAGTATTGCTTTTGTCTTTCTTTGCTTTGTATATATGTTATATTATACAATAAAAGAAGACTGAAATATTTAAATAATTAAAATATATATTGGCCGTGTTTTTATGCTTTATCATATTGACAAAGTTACCTTCTACCTTTTTTCTGAGTGATTTTGTAGTGAAATGGCAGTGATTTTTGTCTAGCACATTTTCCTCATCAATTGAGAATGTGTAATTTTTCCCTTTCATTCTATGAATGTGTTGTATTACACTGATTGATTTTCATATGTTGAACCCTTTGAATTTGTGAGATTAATCATACTTGGACACAGTAGATCATTTCTTTACTATTCTGTTTAATTCAAATTTCTAAAATCTTATTGAAAATTTTTGCATCTTTATTCATAAAGGCAATTAGTCCTTAGTTTTCCTTTTTACTTGTGTCTTTATGTTGCTTTGGTGTCACAATAATGTTAGCTTCATAGAATTAATTAAGAAGCATTTGTTCCTCTTCAATTTCAAAGTCCTTCACTAGTACTGGAATCAATTTTTCTGTGAATGTTTGATGGGATTCATTATTGAAGCTATCTGGTCCTGGACTTTTCTTTATTGTAGTTTTTTGATTACTGATTGAATCTATTTATTATAGATTTGTTGAGATCTTCAATTTCCTCTTGAGTCAATATAGGAAAGAAGAATTTGTAGCAAGTTGTCCATTTCTTCTAGATTATCCAGGTTGTTGGCATGCAACTGTTCATGTATTCATTTCTGAAACTTTTAACTACACAATCTATTAATAACCTCATTTCATTTTGGATTTTAGTAATAGGCTTCCTCTCTTTCTACTACTGAATCACTCATACACCCCTTTCTTCTTTTTAAATATAAGCACCCACACCTATAAATCATCCTCTGAACATTGATTTATGGCATCCCATAATTTCTGCATGCTGTGGTTTCTTTTTCATTTGTCTCAAGATATTTCCAGATTTCCACTGTGATTTATTTTATGACCCTTTGATTCTTTGAGTTTGTTGTTTAACTTCCAAGTATTTGTACATTTTCTGTTACATTCTCCTATTGATTTCTAAGCCAAAAACAGCAGAATACATATTTTTCTGCAGTACTCATGGGTCATTCTCTGGGATATGCCAGATATTTGTTAACAACACGAGTCACAATAGATTTAAAAAATCGAAATTATGCAATGCATCTTCCCTGACTAGTGGAATGAAACTAGAAATCAATAAGAGAATGAAATGGAAAATACACAGATATGTGGAAGTTAAACAACAAATTCCCACAATCAAAGGGTCAAAAAATAAATCAGAGTGGAAATCTGGATATATCTTGAGACAAATGGAAAGGAAACCACAGCATACTAGAAATTTTGGGATGCAGCAAAATGACTGTTCAAAGGATGATTTATATCTACAGATGCCTACATTTAAAAAGAAGAAAGATCATATATCAATAATATAATTTCACACCTACAGGAATTAGAAAATATGAAGAAATTGAATCTAAGACCAGTGGAAGGAAGGAAACAATAAATATTAGCATATTGGTGTTCAATGAAATGAAGAGAAAAACAATGGAAGAAACCATTGAAACTGAATGTTGGTTTTTGGAAAAGATGAATAAAATTGCAAATGTTTAACCACACTGAAGATAAAGAAATAGATGGAGTGCATTACTAAAATCCAAAATGAAATGGGGTTATTAATAGATATTGTAAATTAAAAGGTTTAGAAATGAATACTATGAACATTTGTATGCCAAAAATCTGGATAAACTAGAAGAAATGGACAACTTGTTACAAATTCAACTTTCGTAAATTGATTCAAGAGGAAATTGAAGACTTCAAGAGATGTTGCTTCCTATTGAAATGGAAGTCAAAGGATATTAAGGAAAGAAAGAAAGGAAGAGAGAGAGAGAGAAAGAGAAGAGAAAGAAAGAAAGAAAGAAAGAAAGAAAGAAAGAAAGAAAGAAAGAAAGAAAGAAAGAAAGAAAGAAAGAAAGAGAAAGAAAGAAAGAAAGAAAGAAAGAAAGAAAGAAAGAAAGAAAGAAAGAAAGAAAGAAAGAAAGAAAGAAAGAAAGAAAGAAAGAAAGAAAGAAAGAAAGAAAGAAAGGAAAAGAAACAGACGAGTACGAGTTCAGGAGGTCTGAAGCTTAATTTAACAAACAACAGTCCACTTTATTCTTATCCAGATCCTGCTTATATGCTGGAGGGTGACAAAAGCCATGCATGCAGTTCTTGAGGGAACAGAGAGCTTATCTTTCAGTGCTCTCTTCTTTCATACTTAACATAACCGTTAGAGGTAAACATTCTCCTCCTCCCAGACTGCTCTACATAACAATCTCCACAGTTTACTGCTGCCATCCTGAGGCCAGCTGCTCCCAGCAAATTCTGCAGGTCTTGTTTTAACCCTTGGCTCCTACAAAGAGACCCTTTATAAATAAAATAATTCAATCAGTAACAAAAGCCTACCAAATAAGAGAAATCCAAAACCAGATAGCTTCAATAGTGAATTCCATCAAACATCACAGAAAACTTGATTCCAGTACTACTGAAACATTTTGAAATCGAAGTGGAAGGAACTCTTCTAACTCATACTATGAGGCTAACATTATTGTGACACCAAAACAACATAAAGACATAATAAAAAAGGAAAACTAATGCCCTGATGAATAAAGATGCAGAAATTTTCAACAAAATGCACGCAATTTGAATCAAACAGAATAGTAAAGTAATTATCCACTGTGACCAAATGGGGTTGACCTCACAAATGCAAAGGTGTGCAAAATTTTTAAAAAATCAATGTAATACACGACATTCACAGAATGAAAGGGGAAAAAAATCACATAATCTCAACTGATGCAGAAAATGTGTTTGACAAAAAACAATGCCCATTCATTATAAAATCACTCAGGAAAGCAAGAGTAGGAGGTAACTTTGTCAGTACAATAAAGGGCATTTATATAAAACCACAGATAATATATATTTTAGTGTATAAAATAGCATATATACAAAGTAAAACAAGAAAAAGCAGTAATTTTGAAAGCACACTTCAACAAGTAGTTACAGAATAGATCCAAGAATTTGTCATGTGCTACCATTCCATCATCTCAGATTGTTCCTTCTAACTGCTCCAAGACACTGACAGCTAGAAGGAGAATTAATGTAGTGATTCAGTAGCATTGTCACTTGTTAAATCCCATTTTCTCTATTATACCTCCTCCTTCTCCTTGAATCTTTCTACCAATATGTAGGGATCTTTGGGAAATGTCAGTTCTGTCTTTTTCATGCTGAGAAGTGGTGTCCACATTAAAAGATAGGGAGCTGTAATCTATTGATAACCTTGGAGAGGCTTGTACCTCTGGTTTCCAGGATTTATCTGACCTACAAACCCTCTGGGAATTATAAATTCCAAGAAGGCAAACCTAGAGCATGAAACTCTGATAGAGTCTCAGTTTGAGCCTTAAGAAATACACTTAATGCTACACTCAAAGCTGAAAGAGTCCAGACCTTCGCCTTGAGGTCTGAAACAACAGAAGGAAGTGCATTTTCACTATTGCCATTCAGTATTGTGCAAGAAGTTTAGCCAACTAAATTAGGCAATGAAATGAAGTAAAAGGCATCCAATTGGAAAGAAAGAAGTGCAACTGTCTGTATTCACAGACAACATGACATTTATGTAGAAAATAGGTATACATCCAGGAGAAAACTCATAGAGGTCATAAGTCAATCCAGCCAAATGGAAACTCCAAGATTGTATTAAAAAATATGTTGTGTTTTCTATATTGGCAAAGATAGTTCCTATCTGGAAGTTTCTTTTTAAAATTCATTCAGCACAGCATTAAAAAACAAAATAACTAGGGATAATTTTAGCTCAATAGGTGAAGCACTTGTACATGGAATACTACAAAATGCTGCTGAAGGAAATTAGACAGGACCTACATAAATATCAAGACACCTGTTTTCTTGGATAGGAATAATGAATCTTATTAAGATGTCAATAATATCAAAAGTGATCTATAGTTTGAACATGATTCCTATCAGAGTCCCGGAATCCAATTGAACAGAAATGGAAAAGCTCATCCTCATTCATATGGTATTACACTTCACCAAGACATCAGTACCACAATCAGGTGCTGTATTTATTTCCATGACTGTTTGCTGTTTGACAGGAGGCACAATATATTACTCTTTCTTCATTATCAGATGATCACTTAGTGATTACCATAGAGTATTGCTGAACAAATATTTGTTGAATGACTGAAAATCAATAATTGAGTGAGATGAACAGACATTGCTAACTAAAGAGGAGAAAGGAAAACAAGTGAAACAATTGGAAACCTTGTTGAGAGAGGGCAGCCTCATAAATCAGATCAAATATCAGAAAAGAGAAATCAGAGACAAGATACTGTAGTGCAACCAGAACCAGTGATAGGGACATCATTATGGGAAATCTTGCAGCCAAAGAGAGGTGAGCTCACAGAAGGAGACCACGGGGCTAAGAGATGAACATGAAGCCCCAAAACTTTCTCCAGAGGGTCAAAACTGGCCCGAGTTTGCATTGCATTATCTTTACCTCCAGAGAACTAAGTATCTTAGGCAGCAGAGAGACAAAATAATGCTTCATTTATGAGGCTCATGGAAATTAAATTCATAAAAGCATGGAAACATAAATGCCTTGCCTACACTATCTCAAGTCTAGTTTATCAATCTCTAGTAAGAAAGAAACATAATTTTGCCTTCTAGAGACCTCATGAGTATTTACAATCTTCCTGTGCTTCCTCAGAGCAGAGCTTCCAACTTCATCCATCTTTCAAGGATAACCTGCTTTGGTGAACTCAGATGCTTCTTTGATAATTTCAGGGTGAATCACAAGTCTGGTAATGAGTGTGGGGAATGTTTTAAGAATCCAGGACCCCATTTCTTGGGAGTAACTTTAAGGGCATCAACAAGGATAACACAGAGAGATAATCGTCCATAGTCCTGCTCAGGTAAAAAGCTGGTGGTTGACAGAGACGATGAGTACACTAAAACATTTTCTTTCCCGTTTCTGTTTCATGGATTGTTAGTCACACTCACAGACTTCCTTCATGGAGATGTCTTTTTAACCATATTCATCAATTTCTTCTTAAAATAATTCAACACAAACCCTTTCATTAATTCCTTCATGGTAGGCACTAAGTGTTACTCTCAGAATAAATGAATGAGTGAGACAGTGTTCTTTATTTCAAAGACATTACATCTAACTACAGCAATAAACATAGACATGAGCAAATGAATATTCTGAGGTGGAATCTGAAGTCCTGCTGAAGTGGATCCAAAGTTTGTACTCATCTGTTGAGGTTCGTAAAGGATTCCCAAGCATGCTGGGAATTGTACTAAGCCTGGTAGGAGGAATATTTTTATTACATTAGCAATTCTAAGAGGAGAAGAGGATATAAACCCACCAAGAAAAGAAGATAGGGACGCAAATGAGCGATTGGCATATTTTTAGGGTGTGGTCAAGTTTAGAAGTAGATCTTAACATCTGATGAACAATGTTAGGGAGGGTGTGAGAAAAGCAACATGAGTTTGGGAAGGGTGTCAGCAGCCAGATAACAGAGAGCTTTGAGTTTTGTTCACAAGATTGATATTTATGTTTGAAGTTATTGGGGAGTCAGTGTAGGGTTTATCAAAGGTGATGTTCAACACAATTCTTGCCCTGCAGAGAGTTCTGGATCAGTTTCTTTTGTTAAATTCCTGGGTAAGTGATGAGGGCTGGAAATAGAACAGTGGCAATGGGCTTAGAGGTTTGTGGAATGAGTATGGGTTGGGTTGAATCATAACATATGAAAATATTCTTCGTTAATACTAAGCACAATGTCAGACATCTTATTGTCATTATTTTTTCTTAATTCTGTCAATTATTAAATGAAACTGATATTTCTGTTCTGATCTAATGGCAGATGAATTGAGACATATAGCAGGGCCACATTCTTTTCCAAAACATATACTCACATCTGGAATGAAGCTCAGAGTTTGTTCCTAGATTTTTGCATTTCACTAATAATTTTACTTCTTCATAAATCTAATTTTAAAAAAACAGTGTGGGGGTAGTGCAATGGTGACTCAGTGGCAAAATGTTGTCCTGTGCCACCCACGTAAAAACAAATAAATAATTAAATAAATAAATCATTTTAAAAAGCAGTGTGAGACTTATAGAAAAACTGCAGTGATAGTAGAGACAGTTCCCAGAAAATCACATCCATTGTTGTTTATTCTGAGCATCTTCCATCACAATATCATATTATATCTGTGTTTTATAAATGACAGTTTATCAGATTCTGTTTTTGATAACCTGCATATTTTTCAGTGGTGCTGCAAGGTATTTTGTAAAATTTCCCTCAGTTAGAAATTGTTTGGTGTTCTCCTCATGATTAGACTGAGATTATGGGTTATGGAGGAAGACACCAGAGATAAAATTCTATTTTCATTACATTATGTATCCAGAGCACATCCCATCAATGTTGCTTTTCACTGTTGATGTTGACGTTCATCAACAGTGCTTGTCAGGTTTCTCCACTTTAAAGTTCCTCATTTTCCTGCTTTTCTATATATCTCCTTTGAAAGGGGATGATATGTGAAGACACTGTAGGAGCAGAAATCAACTCATCTTCTTGAGACAGAAGTATCTACATAATCTTTGCATGTGTTTGCATGGGAGATTTTTGTCTTACTCATAAATTAAATTTTTCATTAATCTTTATAGACTCATGACATTTATTTTGTACTTTGGCTTGTGATACAGTACTTCTTTATTTATTTTGTTGTGAGGTTTATTTCAGTTTGGGTGATGGGATATCTTTCACAGGTGCTCTGTGTCTCTTGGATTTATGCTGATTATTGAATGCTTCATTTCAGTACCTACTTAATTTCTGGTGCTACAAGATGCTCCAGGCTCTTTCTGTATATTTCTATTCCAGGTCTAGGGTCAGCCATTACTCCAAGGAAACTTTTATCTAAGAATAGTGTTAAAACAAAGGTCTGGGCACTATGTTTGTTCCGTGTTACTAGGAAATCTAGGCACTCTCCAAAGAAATAGTAAGAAAATATATGTTTGTCTGTCAAGATGTGCATATGCAAAGACCCATAAATATGTCTACATGTAACTCTCTATATATATTAACCTACTCATTCTGATGTGTCTCACTCTAAACGTTGCTAGGTAGAACATTCTGGGGTCTTGCCTTTGCTTATGGTTAACCATCCACTCTACACTGTGAAACGTATTCTCACCTGACATCATCTACTTAATGGCTTGATTCCAGTGTACATGTGCATATGTGATAGATTTATCAACCTATTATAAAGGTGAGATAAACTTTATCTGTTAGATTACAGTACTTATGCAGTTTCTGTCTCCTTTATTTTACTGACTCCATTCATATCCAGTATTACCAATTCAGCACCTTTTCCCCTCATCCCCTCTGTAGGTGTGTTTCATACGTTTGTAATACAATTAGATTGTCTTATCACATTTTGTGTTCCATCATGGCATTCCTATTATCCTGAAAATTAATCTTTTTTTATACTAAGGGTTACACTTTGTTTTATAAAGTTCAGTTTAATAAATACATAAAGCCAGGTGTCTATGATTTTAGGATTATAGAGAATACATTCACTGCTTTAAAAAGTGCTCTCTGACTCACATACTCAACCTTCCTTCCCTCTCCCCAATCCGTTGAAACCAGTGTTCTTTCTACTGTGTCTATTATTTGGACTAATCCAGAAAGTCATATAATTGACATTGTATGTATGCAGGATGTTTAGACTGCTTTGTTTCAATTATCAGTAATCATGTTACATGTATGCTTGACTTTTTTGACTAAAAGGAAAATTCATTTTTATCACTGAGCAATATTCCATTGTGTAGATATAGTTGAATGTTTTGAACCATTGACCTTAAAGGACATCTTGGTTGCTTTCAAATTTTGGAGATTACACAAAAAGCTGCTATGGAACATTCACATAAAGATTTTTGTATGGATTTAAGTTTCAAATCAGCTGGATACTTAAGGGCACAATTTCTTGACTGAATGGTGAGACTAAGTTTAGTAGGCTAAATACTGCCAAGCTGTCTTCTGGCTGCAACATTTTGAGTTCTCACTAACAGTGAAGGACATTCTGTACTGCTCCCCATTATCAAAAGCTTGTGGTATTGTCAGCGTTTAGGTCCTCAGGTATTCTAAGAGGTGTGTGATGGTATATCACTGCAGTTTAACTTTGCAATTCCCTAATGACAAATGATGTTGTGCCTATTTTCACATACTTATTTTGTCACCTGAGTATCTTCTTCATGTCCATTTATGTTCAGATTTTTGCCCAGTTTTTTCATTGGGTGTTATCTTTCTTATGGATGGATGTTAAGGGTTATTTGTATATATGAATACAAGTCATTTATCAGTATTTAAGTGATTTATCAATATCTATCATAGAGCATAAGTTTCATACTTTAATGAAATCCAATTAATAAATGTCCTTCTCTCATGGATCATGATTTGGGTGCTATTTCTAAAAAACTGATCACCAAAGCACAGGCCACCAGATTTTCTTGAATGCTTTATTCTAATTTTGAGTACAGAGTTCATTTTGAGTTAATTTTTGTGAAATGTATACATCTGGCTACATTCTTTTTTGTTTTCCACCTGCATATGCCATTATTCCACAACATTTGCTGAAAAGATCTTATTTTTTCCATTAAATTTCTCTTGTCCTTTTGTTAAAGGCCAGTTGACTGTACTTGTGTGGGTCTATTTTTGAGTTCCTTAACATCTGTTTCCCTGTCCACTGAGTACTCACAGATTAGTTCATGTGTCTATTTCACCAACACAACATGGTTTATTCATTGTTTCTCTATAGTTAGACTTGAACTCAGGTTGCATTCGTTCTACAACTTCGTTCTTCTTCAGTATTCTCTAGGTAATCTAGGACAGTAGTCTTTCCTTATGAACTTTAAAAAATATTTTGTTGAATATCTACAAACTAACCACTTGACCTTTGGAATGTCATTGAGTTGAAAGTATGGATCAGGTGGAGAAAAAATGGCATAATAAAAGTTTTGATCTTTCGACAATACAGATGGAAATTTTTTTCTTTATTTTAAATGTTATTGTAGTAATCTGTATACAACTCAAATTTCTCATTGTAGCCTTTTTCATAGTGTAATTTAGCAATATTGGTGACAATAAAAATATTGTGCTACCATCACCAAAATCCATGTCTCAACATTTTCATCACATAGTGGGATCTAATTTAGCAAATGGTTTTATATTGAAATAAAGTCTAAGAGCATTTGAGGTGGAACATATTGCCTTGGTAAAAAGTTGAAAATTATGGACAAAGATGGCTTGTTACCAATAACATCAAGGAGAAACAGGAGCATGGTTTACCCTGACATTTTCAAACCAAGGGCACCAAATCTCTACATAATTAATAAGAAATAATCAAGGCAGTATATTTGCAATACAAACCATAGCATTGATCTTAATTTTCTGAGAGTTACTTGTATCTAAACCTGCCATACACTGGTCTCTGTTCCAGCAGTTTCATGACTTACATGGATTTAGAGAATGAAACACGTGTTTCAGAATTTAACCTCCTGGGACTCTCAGAAGACACAGAAGTGAAGACCCTCCTATTTGCTCTGTTCCTGATGATGTACCTGGTCCCTCTCATTGGGAACCTGTTTATCGTCCTGGCCACCATCTCCAATGCCCACCTGCACACGTCCATGTACTTCTTCCTTGCTAACCTGTCTTTTTTCAGACATCTGTTTCACCTCCACCACTGTCCCAAAGATGCTGGTGAACATTCAGACAGAGAGTAAAACTATAAGTTATGGAAATGGCCTCACTCAGATGTATTTTTTCATGGTTTTTTCAGGATTAGATGACTTCCTCTTAACTGTGATGGCCTATGATCATTACGTGGCCATCTGTCACCCACTGCACTACATGGTCATCATGAACCCCAGACTCTGTGATCTCCTTCTGCTGGCATCACAGATGTTGAGTTTACCGAATGCTCTTTTGCATGGCTTAGTGGTTTTATGATTGATTTTTTGTACAGATTTGGAAATTCCTCACTTTTTTTAAATTTACTGAAGTAATCCAACCTGCATGTTCTGACACCTTCCTCAATGGCCTAGTGATGAATATTGCAAGTGGAATTCTGGGTGGTATTCCATTCACTGACATCCTTTTCCCTTACTCTAAGATTACATGCTCTATTTTGAGAATTTCATCACATGGAGACAAGTATAAAGCATTTTCTACCTGTGGGTCTCATCTTTCAGTGGTGTCCTTGTTTTATGGAACAGCCTTTGGAGAGTATCTTAGTTCTGCAGGTACACAAAACACAAGGGCAAGTACAATTGCTTTCATGATGCACACAGTGGTCACTCCCATGCTGAACCCCTTTATCTATAGTCTTAGAAACAAGGACATAAAGCATGCATTGAAAACAATTTCCAAGTGAGAAAGTCTCTCCTTGGAAGGACGCATTGCCTCAGGTTTAGAAATTTACTCTTTATTAACAGAGGTTAAATACTGAGAAATGTAAATAAATTACTTTCATCAGTGTAAATAAAGGTAATATGCTATTTGCTTTATTATTAGAACTTTGTCTCTACTTTTAATCCATGAAAAAACCTTGTTTATTCTGTTTTTTAAATCATATGACATCTGGGAATAATTGAATATTCAGTGGTAAATGTTTAATACAGGTCATTATGGACATATAAAATCATTGTGATTAGTGGAAGGGTGGAAGTTTATTGCCTCCCTGAAAGCAGAAATAAACTGTTCCTGTGTTAGATGCTTTTGGTGAAAACCATTTGTCATTTCAAATGGTGTATACCAGATGCCACGGTTGCATTAATCAGCTTTTGAAACAGGGCACATCCTGGACTTGAGTCACAACGTGATGAAGTTTCAATAAGCCACATCCATCTCCATCCATAAATTTTCTGCTGTAGAGTTCCATAAAAGGTAGGTGAGGATACAAGAGACATTACAGCCCCTGATTCTTCAATCTTTGATGGGTTTACTATCATTGGATTTCTTTCAGGGATGCAGATTTGCTCTTTAAGAATTATTTGCATAGGCAGGGACATTTTTTGGTTCTTTTACTTGCACTTCCTAGAATCATAGGCCTCCTTTACCAATCCTGAAAAGAAATTTGGGTCATTTTCCCATTGCCAACTGTCTTTTTTAACCATTTAAGTAAGATATTAGGTAATAATATCACGGGTTTTTGTAGTTGTCCTATGTTCTTTCTGAGATAGAATACCACTAATACTTTCTTCATCAGAGCCATTTTGACAAATTAGAGTGATATTTTGAGATGAGAGATTACTCTGATGTAATGTCCAGTTAGGGAAAAGAAAGATGTGGTCATTTATTTAATTCACTTTATATCTTTTGCAGAGTCGTGACTTCATTTACATTGAAATATAGTAACCCAAGTATCAGACTCTGTTTTTGTTGTACCACCTTCAGAAATGTAATTTGCAGAGAAAAGAGATTTGACTCATGCAGCACTGCAAATTTCTTAGTTTTCATTGTGTTATAATCTGAGGATCAAAATTCTCAGCTTGTCATTTTTGGTGTCTCTCCAGGACAAAGAAAAGACCCACCTTACTCCACATTCAATGAGTGTGAATTCTCAACAAAATATTTTATCACATAAACCAGACAGTTTTTCAAAAGTCTTTGATAAACACTTTCTTTATGGATGAATATAAAGAATATATTGTGAATCATACTTTGCCATTGCTAAACATGCACTAGTTGTACACATTAATTCAAAGTACACAGCATCATTGTGGTCTCACTTCCAACAAGTTCATTATCAATTCCCAGAATTTTATCCAGGAAGATCCATGCATTGGCAATCAGTTCTTGTATCTAATGATTTACTTGCATTAACTCTTTTTCTTTAAGCAGAAAACTCTTTCCAAAACAATCTCTAAAAATTAGTGAAAAATGTAGTAGGCATATGCTCTCAGTATCTTTGAAAAACCTAGATGGATGTCTTTCAAGTAGAAAAAGAACTGGAAAAAAAACCACTTGGAAACAGTGCATCCAGGAAATGTGCTACTTCTGCTCTCATCAGGAACACTACATAATCAAGAAGACTCCACGAAAGTGTTAGATTGGCAAATGCAACATTTTCTTCAATTCAGATAGTAAGAAGTTCTTCCCATAATTATTAATTATATATGCACCCGCTAGTTCACCATCCTCTCCAACTCAGGATCCAAAACTAGAGGGAGGGAGAAATATGTTTTACACGCTAGTCCACCTCATCCATGTCACACCACATCATGCAGATGCCATGCTGGATGCCAAACTTATATACACTTGAGTGTACTTCAGGAGGAATGGCAATGATATCTCTTTCAAATTCCAAAGGCTTCCTTTTTCCTTTCCAATAAACCCAACTCATAGACACGTTCTGAAGAAAAGATATTTTGTAGAGCATGTCTTGAGTCAGTAAAGGAAACCCTTACTATTTTGCCATATACACCAACTCTTCAAGCTTTCCTTCTATTACCATTCCAGCAACTCCAATTTTTTCTCAGATGAAAAATATTCCTGGGATTGCTAGTACATCTTTATTCTTCTCCAGAATCACTAAATTAAGTAATAACAATTATAATTAAATCTGAACTGAGGTGACAGATATGTTCTCACAGAAAATTAAATTTTATTCTTGGAGAATCTATACTTGGATATAAGGATAAAATAATCAAATTGTGTGCTATTGTCGAAAGAAGTGCAGTGTTGGGTTTTGTTTGAGGGAAAGTGTTGAAATGTCATTAAAATTTAGAAGTCTGCCAAAAAAAATTTCAGGAATCATGGTGAGAGATAAACTCCATTTCACAGATGAAAATAATATTATTTTTCCAGCAGAAAAAGGGGATTTAATTCTTCTCTTCAAATTGTCAATTTCATGTTATGCTATATAGAAGGAGGTGAAGACTCATTTTGAGTTAATATGCTCTGTTCAATATTTTTCCATTGAATACATCCAGTAATTATATACTGGGATCTTTACATGCAAAATTTAAGACATACAAAAGTGATGCATGCTTTCTGTTGGAAGAGTAATTGTCAAGATTAGGAGAAGTCAGAATAAACACTATCAGAAGCAGGGAACAGCGTTTAAATTCATAGACTGTAGAAAGCAGTAACAGAGCCCTCACCACTAGGAATTCACCATAAAAATGTAGCCAGAGTCAATGGGCATGTATGTGATATACAGGAGGAATGAATCCTTCCACCCCTGCTAAGAGCTGAGTTTCCAAGAGAAACAAATGACAGAGTTCCAAAGTTGGATGAGAGGGTCTTGGAAAGCATCTCTTAGTGGTCCTCCACCAGTGAAAACATTCTCATTTCCCCTTCAATTTCAGATCACCTTCCTCAGAAATACTGGGTGCAAACATGAACCCCCAAGATAAATCATGCAAGCCGAAATTATTTATCTCTTTCATCTCCTTAAGTATCAGAATGCAGATATTTTGATTTTATCTGTTAACTTTGGGTGGAAACAGAGTCAGTGGAAAAAAGAATCACATGAATTAGCCAGTGAAGGTCAGTTGTGCTGTAGGAAAGAAATATGATGGCAGGGAATGCTTTACCTATAATAGCTGCAGGGATTAGGAAAAATCTACAAGCATAATTTTTTTATTATCTAATGTCTTTTTCTGCATTCCACTTTGGTTTCTATCGCAGTCAATTTTCTTTGAGTTCTAATTCAGAGACATTTAAATTTTTGTAAATGTATATTTCAACCCTCGATGCTCCATTTGATTTGTTTTTATTTTATTAGAAGTTGTTGTTTAAGGAAAACTCAGGCATAAAATACAGATTCACATATACCACCACACCATCAACATGTGCATGACTGTGGAAAGTGTGTTGCAATAGATGATAACCTTTTTTTTGTAACTCTACTTCTTTGTTAACTGTAGTTAACACTTTTAACAATTGATGAAAAATTATCAAAGTAGTACTATAATGATTGTCCACAGTTTACATATGGGTATTTCCCCTGATATTCCCAATCTACAATTATTATTATTTTTTACACATGTCTTTATTTTAATTCTTATCTACGCATACCCTGAATAGAGGGAGTGTCAGTTACAAGGTTTTTACAATCAAAGGGTCACTTGATGAAAGCTCTATAGTTATGTAATCATTATTAAATATCAAGTCTAGTGGATTACTACTGTTACAGGTATTTCCTTCTGGCTATTCTAACATACTAGAAAATAAAAAGGTTATGACAAATCTATATGAGTCAGTAGCTACAATTGTTTGTTAAATTCTTATTTCCAGTTACACCTCCCTGTCTCATTTGATCATTCTCTCAATCTTCAGGGAAATCCTGGCATTGACCATTTTACCTTCATGTTGGAAAAGGGTGTTGACCTTACCAGGTAAGGAAAGAAACTGGTTGATGTCCTTTGGGAAACTGTTACCTCTGGGTTTTAGAGCTTGTCTGGAATAGCAACAATTTGGAGTCTTATGGTTTCTGAAAAATATCAACTTTATAAGAAAAACTTTTATAGATTCTTAGAGTCCAGAGTTTCCTTTAGGATTTTAAGGAATACTTTTGATGGTGGCTTGGCGTACTGTGGGATCATTTAATATCTAGATGAATTCTGCCTAAGAGTAACCTCCAATAGGACAACTCAACTCTACTTGAAGTCTCTTGAAGACTGAAATGAATTTTGCCTCTTTTCTTTTCCTCATTTTCATCAACAAGTTATTTCCAATCTCATGATGACAGGGCCAGGCTCACCCCTGGAAGCCATATCCTATGTTTCCAGGGAGACACACCCGTTAGAGTCACACCCCAATGTTGTGGCGGAAACTGAGTATTTTGCAGGGTTTGACTTAAAGAGAGGCCACATTAGAGCAACAAAAGAGTTCTCTGAGGGTGACTCTTAGGCATAATTATAAGTAAGCTTAGCATCGCCATTGCAGAAATAGCTTTCATAAGGACATTCCTTAAGATTGAGATAATATTAGGAATTCCACAGATGGGGAAGATAAATACTTCCACATTTTCCCCCAGTCTCTCAAGGGGACTTACCAATTCTTTTTTATTTTCTGCCCAAAATACTATGAAACGTATCTGAGTGTTATGTTAATCTGTATAGAAAAACAAGATCTCTCTTCCTACTCAGAAATTAAAAGAAAGAGTTGGCTCCATGAGATGGATCAAAATTAAAGCACAGCTTTTCTAGCATACATAATCGTTTCAAATCAGGACAAACACCATAGAATATTTGTCCTTTCATTACGGGCTTAATTCACTCAACGTTACATCCTCAAGTTTCACTCACCTTGTTACACGACTAACAGATTCATTCCTTCTTGAAGCTGCTCAACATTCCAACATAGGTATGCACCACAGTTTTTCCTTCTATTCCTTAGTCAATATACCTTTAGGCCACCTCCATCCATTGAAAACCATGAATATTGTTGCTGTGAACACCAGTGTGCCAATGTCTATTCATGACCTTGCTATCAGTTCTTCCACCTGTATAACTAATATTGGGATTACAGGATCATATGGGAACCCTACACTTAGCCTCCTATGGAACGAGCACACTTTCCACCATAGGGGTTGCACCAGTCAACTTCCCTACCAACAGTGTCTCTCCACATTTTCACCAGCACTTGTATCATTCAGTTTGTCTATTTTAAATGCAATTTTACTGTGATATATTCACATACCACATAAGCATCCAAAGCATACAATCAGTGTTCATGGTATCATCATATAGCTGTGCATTGATCATTACAACCTATTTTCACACATTTTTATTACTCCATAAACAATAAAAATAAAAATAAAAGTAAAACTGAACGTCCAAAATACCCCTCACCTTTTCCCCCTTATTATTTATTTGTGTCATTGTGCTCTTACTCATCTGTCCATACACTGGTAAAGGAGGTGTCAGTCACAATGTTTTCACAATCACTCCTCACATCGTAAAAACTGTATATTATAGAATCATCTTCAAGACCAGACCACATTTTGTGTCAGGTATTTCCCTCTAGTTATTCCAATACCCCCCCAAAAAGAGCACGAATATCTATTTAATCCATAGAAATAACCACTAGAATGACCTCTTGACTGCTTGAAATCACTCAGCCACCAATTCTTTATTTTGCTTCATTTCCCTTCCCTCTTTGGGTCAGGAAATTTTTCTCAATCCTACGATGCTATGGCCAGGCTCATTCCTAGGAATCATGTTCCATGTTTCCAGTGATTTTTTTCAGCCTTGGGAATCATGGTGCATCCAGGGGGAAGACAATCATTTTGCCTGTGGAGAAAATTTAAAGAGAGAAGCTACATCTGAGCAGAAAAGAAGTTCCTTTGGGGTGGCTCTCAGGCATAGTTATAAGCTGTTTTAGCTTCTTTGCAGGAATATGTTTCAAAAGGGGAAACCCCAAGATCGAGGTCTTGGCCTATTAAATTGGTACTACCCAATACTTGTGACAATATCAGGTCTTTCCTATGTGGAGAAGTTTATTATTTCCATGTTTTTCCCCAGCACTTCAAGGGGACCATCCAGATCTTTTTTATCTTCTGCCCAAATTACACTGAGATGTATCAAGATATCACACTAACCTGTCCAAAGCAACAATATTTCACTCACTATTCAAGATTCCATGAGATTATGGATTACTGAGTAAACTGACCATACAAGCTAAATTAGCTACTGTGCTATCGAAAATATGGATTTTGTACCAAATAAACAGCTCTTCCTTTGGTATCATATGGTAGTTAATATGTTAAAATACACTTCTTATCATCCTTTATCCTTTAGCCTGATTTACCCTAGTCCTAAACAGATCAGCTTCCTTCATATCTCATATTGAAGTCTGTCTCTTTTTCGGCTTTTGTAACAATTGCTGTATAGGGTAATATTAGCTTTCATACCTTCAGATATCTCTCAAACTTTGGTGTTACACAGATACCAAAATTTCCAGGGATGGATCAGGTTGTACATAATGAGCTCAGCACTCATGAATTTAGAAATAACAGTTAAAACTCAGAAATAGATGTGGCTTCTTTAAGAGCTACAATCTAGGAGCTTTTACAATAGGACTTCGCTGATAATCTGTGCTCTAGAAGTCAACTCTTTGAGTTTGCACGTCGTATTTAGTCCATATTGGTGAAGTGCTATAATATCTGTCTTTTTGTTCCTGGCTTATTTTAGTCCACATACTGTCCTCAAATTTCATTAAGCTGGTTGTATGCCTCACAACTTCATTCCTTCTTGCAGCTACTCAAAGTTCCATTGGATGTTACACCACAGTTTCACCTTCTGTTTATCAGCCAATGAACCCTTAGCTCATCACCATCCATCGCAAATCATGAAAACTGCCACCATAAACACTAGTGTACTAATCTCTATTCAAATTCCCTTCCTTTCAGTTCTTCCATTTAAATACCTCATAACAGTGTTGTGGGATCCTATGGCAACTGAATATTTGGCCTCCTGTGGAGCCACCACACTGTCCTCCAGAGGAGCTGCACCTTTCTACTTTCCTACCAACAGTGAATACATGCATCTCCCTCTCCACATTTTCTCTAGCCCTTATATCTTTCTGCTTTTTTCACTTTTGTTCAAATACCCTACAATCCATCCTAAGTAAACAATCAGTGGTTCCCTCTGTGTTCACATAGTTATGCTTTCACTGCCAGAATCTATATGAGAACACTTCCATTTCTTTGGCAAGAAAAAAAAGAAAAAAGAAGGAAACTACAACAAGAATCCCATATCCTTCCCTTATAAACCCCTCTGTTGTCATTTAGCTTTGGTATATTGCTTTTTCTTATGATTATTTAAAGAATACAGCAATGTTATGAATAACTATAATTTAGTCTGCATTAATTATATTTTCTCCATATGACAGCCCTTCTTTTAACACCTTGTAATGGTGAAATTCATTTATTCACCCTCATGTACAGACTTTCTATGTATTGCTAAGTTATATATTCCAGTTTTCATCCTCTATCTTTCTTCTGGTTTCATATAAGCCCCTAGACTTCCACTTTCAACCATACTCACATTCAGCTTTGCTCATTATAGTTACAATACTGTACAACTATCACACAGTATTGCGGTATACATTTCTGGATTCTGACTATCAATCCTGTTGAATATTCTGTACTCCTACAGCATAACGTGCTCAAATTCGAGCCTATTTCTATTTCTTGATAACCTGTTCCTCAACTTTAACTCTCAGAGTTTGCTAATCATAGTTAGTTCATATTAATGAAACAATACAGAATTTATCCTTCTGTTTCTGGCTTATTTTGCACAAAACATCCTCAAGATTCATTGGCATTGTTGCATGCTTCATGATTTTATTCTGTCTTACAGTTGTCTGGCATTCCATCATATGCATATTGTACAGCTTGTTTAGCCTCTTGTCCATTTTGGGCTGTTTCCATCTCTAAGTAATTGTGAATATGGTGCTATAAATATTGCTGTGGAAATGTCCACTCTTGTCCCTACTTTCAGTTCCTCTGAATATATTCCTAGTAACAGGATTGCTGAATCATATGGCAATTCTATACTTAACTTCCTGAGGAAATAGCAAACTGTCTTTTCACAATGACTAATTCTTCCTTTATTCATGCATCACCTTCTTGGTTTTCTTGAGTTCTATGTCCATGTTTTCCCTTGGTTCACTGAGCCTATATAGAAGATGTCACTTGATGTCTTTGTTTGGTTCTTCCAGTGTCAGCCCTTCTTTGAGGTTGTATTTATTTTTTCCTTTCAATGGGTCGTGTCTTTCTGATTCTTTATATATTTTCAATTCTCTATTGAATTTTTGCCATTTGAATATTTTGATATTGATAGGGAACTCTGGCAATCAGATTCTCCCTTTAATGTAAGATTTTAGTGTAGATTAGCTGTCTGTTGAATCTCTTCTTCAACTTATGGCCCAATTTATACAGATAATTAAGAACAGGTCATGGTGAACTGTGAGATTCTACTTGGGTTTTGGATTCATTCATCATTCTTTTATCTAGTTCTCCCAGGTGTGAAAATAGGTCACTATTTTTAGTTCTTTCTTCTTTTATAACATAGGAATTTAGGGCCATAAATTTCCCTCTCAGCACTGCCTTCACTGAATTACATCTGTTTTGATGTGTGTTTTTGGTTTCATTGTATGAAGTATTTACTGATTTCTCTTGTGATTTCTTCTTTGACCGACAGATTGTTTTCGTGTCTTGTTCAATCTCTGTAAGTTTGTGAATTTTCACGTTCTGCTTTTATTAATTTCCATCTTGATTGTATTGGTTCAGAGGAACTGCTTTAGATCATTTCAATTTTTAAAAAATATATTGAAACCTGTTTTGCAATGCCACACGTGGTACATCTTGGAGAATGATCAAGGGACCTTGAGAAGAAAATATATATACTGCTGCTTGGAGATCCATTGTTCTCTATATATCTGTTAAGTCTAGTTGATTTTTCATATTATTGAGATTTTTGGTTTCCTTATTGATACTCTATCTAGATATTCTGTGTATTGATGAAACTATACTAACTGTTTGTATAGTTTGACCCATGACAGGTAGTGCCAAGAGGGGTCGCCCAGAAGCTTTACTGCTGTAGGAGTGGTGTATTGAAGTATTCAAACATTATTGAAATTATGTCTATTTCTCACTGCAGTTTGCTCATTACTGACCTTATATATTTTCTGTTCTTCAGTTAAGGTCATAAACTTTATGATTGCAATTTCTTTGTGGTGAATTGTCCCTTGCATTAGTATAATTTGTCCTATTTGTCTCTTATAACAGTTTTGCATTTAAAATCTCTTTTGTCTAATATTAGTATGGCATCTCACAGTGTCCAGTGGGTCCCTGCATCCATATTGTGTTTATTGGCACAGTTCTGAAATGCATAACTGGAATAGACATGTTGCCACCTATGACAGTTATTTTATGCATCCTTGACAGAAGTAAAGGAGACAGGGAGCTAGGAGAAAGAAAAGACAGATTAGGGTAATTGGTCCTAGTAGCAGGAGGAGCCATGTTGCCAGGGGAGAAGAAAACCAGTTCAGGGCAGAGTTGGCTCCCTGTTTCTTATGGTAGAGATCTTCTTTCAGTTTGTTCAGGGTTTGAATAATTTGTTCTACCAGACCCGACTCATTGATGTAATAGCAACATTCTTCTTGGAGAAATACGCACATTCCCCCCTTTTCAGCTATTAGCAGGTCCAAGGCCCATCGGTTTTGAAGGGTTACCTGGGCCAGTGAGGTAAGTTGACATTGCAGGAAAGACAGGGATACTGAGGTTGGTTCTAGGGCCACCTGTAGTCGAGTCTCGAAGCTTTGAGAGGTTAAATTATCATGTCCTAGTGCCCCTCGCACTGTGGCTGAGGCTGTGACAAAGACAGCCAGGCTGATGCCCACCAGGATAGGAAGGAAGGTCGCCCTTTTGGAGCGGGGGCGGGGCAACAGCCAAGTTAGCTCAGATTCACTGTAGAGGGTTAATTGAGGAACTACGGTCACCAGAAAGCATGGTCCTGGGGTAGTGAAGTTGAGGCACTTCGTAAAAGTCCTGTTACACCAAAAATATTGTCCTTTAGGGTCATGCATGGAGTTGTGGATGGTGAGGCTAGTTTGGCATTTTCCATGGAGCTCCGCTTGGCCCACAGTTGTGTGAGTAAGGTAGCAGACCTTTAGGGCATATGGAAGGTGGTTGGGCTCTGATTCCCATAGGGGGATGTTTTTTAAGGTGGTATGGCAGGAATCAGGGTTTCAGTTGTGTACCTGGGTATGATTTATAGGGACACCTGCCAATAGGGGCCTTCCTAATGAAGCACAAAAGAAACAGTGGGCCACATTGGAAAGTATTTGTGTTTGGTTGAGGAACTGTAGGGTATGCTGGAGGATCTGGATCCATGTTAAACGGATTGCTGAGGTAGAGGGTTGGGCGAGGTGGTTGGAGAGGCTCTGCTCTGCTTGTAAAATGTTGGCAGACACCTGGACCTGAGTATTATTGATAAGGACATATTTGCAATGTATTTCAATGGTACTTATGGGGTACCAGGACCAGCCTCTGTAGCATAGTTTGCCTTGAACCCCCATCACCCATGTAGTGTCCCAGGGATCTGCAATATTTATGTAAAATCATTTAGAGCTAATGTAGAAGAGTCCCACCCCATTGTCAGCATCATGTATTCTGCATGACCAATAGGGACATCCCCCATACATGTCCTTATAATTGTCCTGGTTGCAGAAAGCTTCAGTCTGATCGTATGGAAAGCAGACATATGGCCCCTGGTTGCTAGCAACTGATTTAAAAGCTATGGGAATGGTTAACGACTGGCTACAGCCTGCAAGAGTGCAGTCTCTTGTACCAATATATGGTTGGTTGACTTGCCATTCTGGTTAAAAGTTTCCTGGGTTTTGAATTTCCATACGTAGGAGGTGACTTCAATGGGGGTTAGGAGGGTGAATAGTGTGAGTGAGGCAGATGTGAGTGGGCCCCAGAGGGTGACAGTTATGTGGGTTTTCATCCTGTTTGTATAGTTTGACCCATGACAGGTAGTGCCAAGAGGGGTTGCCCAGAAGCTTTACTGTTGTAGGAGTGTGAGAATCACTGTGTTTGGGCCAGTCCACCGTGGTTGGAGTGGTCCAGGCTGGAGCTATTCAAGAAGTATTCATCTCCGGGCTGGAGACTGTGGGGAGGATCAGTGGGATCAGTCTCCCTGGGTTGTGGCAGGAATTGATCAGCATGTTCCTGCAGCAAATGCCTGATTAAGGAAATATAAGGTAAGCAAGAGCCCAGGGGAAGAGGCTGCACCAGCAGGTGGTGAATGAGTAGGAACGGGCGGCTGGACATGAGCTCAAAAAGACTTAAGAAAGTAGGTGCCCATGGAGCAGTGCATAGTCAGGCAAGGGCCAGAGGAATGAGATGGACCCAGGACTGTCATAGTTCAATGGCTAATTTGGTTAATTGCGTCTTGATAAGACCATTAGCTCATTCCACCTTACCCAAGGATTGGGGTCTGTATGGGATATGTAGTTTCTAGTCTATTCCCAAGGCAGACGAGACTTGCTGGACCACCTGAGAAATAAAAGCTGGGCCATTATTGGAGTGGGTGGAGGTAGGTAGTAGAAGTGGGGAATGATTATTTCAGGAGGATGTTAGCCACCACATCAGCAGTCTTCCATGTAGTAGGGAAAGCCTCTATCCAGCCTGTTAAGGTGTCAATTATGGTCAGAAGGAATCGGAATTTTTTGTGACTGGGCATGTGAGTGAAATTGATTTGCCAGTCCTGCCCCAGAAGGTGGCCTCTTGAAGGATGGGTTGGGAAAGTGGGGTGCAACCCCCCTTAAGGGTTTGTCACCTGGCAAGTGGGACAGGAGGAACACACTGAAGTTATGAGTTGAGTCAGGTATGGGTGATGAAATAAGGGCTGGATAAACGATGTGAAGGCCCTGGGTCCAATGTGAAGTGATGAATGTACCTGAGAAAGAATATCAGGGCCTGTTTGGTTGGGAGAGCAACCTTGTTACCAAGAAAGATCCAGCCCTCCAGTGTAGTAGAACCTCCCTGTGCAAAGAGGTTTTAACATTCCCTGGAAGAATAGGCAGGTTGGAGGGAGGAGAGAGTAAAGAAGAGAATTGGTGCTGGAGGGTTTAAAGGTGAGGGTTCTCTGGTCAGTTCCCATGCAACAGCATCAGCCCAGTTATTTCCATGGGTGACTTTGGATCCATCTGTTTGGTGTCCTTTGCAATGGATGATGGTCACCTGTAACGGTAATTAAAGTGCCTGAAGCAGGCATTAGATAAGTTTAGTGTTGATTACAAGTGAGCCCTTGGGCAGGCCATGGTGGCTCAGCAGGCAAGAATGCTCGCCTGCCATGCCAGAGTACCCGGGTTTGATTCCTTGTGCCTGCCCATGTAAAAAAAAAAAAAAAGTGAGCCCTTGTTGATAAAGAATCCTTGCTCCCTCCAGATTGCCGAGTGGCAGTGTGCAACCAGAAAAGCCTATTTGGAATCTGTGTAAATGTTGGTGGATTTATTATTGGCTAGGTGTGAGACTCTAGTGAGAGCAATTAGTTCAGCCTTTGGGGTGTGGTTCCATCTGGGAACCATATAGCCTCAAGTACTTTGGTGGATGAAACTATAGTGTATGAAGCCCTGCACTTCCCCATTGGTCTATTATTGAGCTGCTGTCAACAAAGAGGGTGAGGTCTGCTTGTGGCAGTGGTGTGTCTGAGAAGCTTTGGTATAGGGAGGTGAGCTCTTCCATGATTTCTGTGCAAAGGTGAGTGGGCTGTGGAGAGGGGTTTGATAGGGGACCATGAGGAAGAAGAGTAGCAGGGTCGAAGCCAGGTGAGACAGAGAGTGTGGCATCCGAGTTTTCTAGGAAGAGCAAGTGAAACTCATTGAGGTGGGAAGGATTGATCAGAGAGAGAGATTTATGGGATAAGAGATCTTGTAAATGGTGAGGTTACAGGACTTGGAGAGGCCAACCCAGACTAAGTTTAAGAGCGTCACGAGTTAGGGTGGTGAGTGCAGCCAGTGCTTGGAGAAAGGGAGGCCACCCACAGGTGGTGGGGTCCATTTTTTAAGAGAGGTAAGCCACTGGAGTATACGTTGGTGCCAGAGGCTGGGACTCCCACCACTATCCCCTGTTTTTCATCAGGGAAAAGGAAGAAGGATTTGTCAGGATTTGGAAGAGTGAGTGTGGGTGACTGAAGTAAGGCATCATGGAGAACTGAAAAAGCCTTGGCTATGGTAGAGGGGTCATCTAGAAGTCCCGTGGGCATTGCTTTGGCATCTTCATAAAGAGGCTTTGCCAGGAGGGAAAAGCCAGGGACTAGTGTTGGAAGAACCCCACAAAATCTAGGAAGGATAAAATTTGTTTGGTATTTTCTGGAGGTTGAAGTTCTTGGAGGACCTACTGTCTGTCTACCATTAGATGTTGGGTAGTGGGAGTGAGGCAGAGCCCCAGGTAGATGATAGTTGAGGAACAGAGTTGAGCTTTGGCAGGGGAGACCTGGTATCCCTTATTAGCCAAGAAAATTAACAGGGTGGCAGTAGCCTCTGTGGAAGCTTCCTCAGAGGGGCTGCAAATTAATAGGTCAACCATGTATTGGAGAATGACACTGGGAATAAGACTGCACCCTGTTATGTCCCTGGTTAGGGCTTGGCCAAAAATATGGGGGCTGTCATGAAACCCCTGAGGTAACACCATCCATGTAAGTTGTTGGGCAGCAGAAGAGTTTGGGTCTTCCCAGGTAAAGGCAAACAAATCGTAGCAGGCAGGGTCTAGAGGGATTGTAAAGAAGGGATCTTTGAGGTCCAGGACAGAATAATGAGTGGTGTGAGAGGGGATGTGTGAGAGAAGAGTATATGTGTTGGGAACCACTGGGTGGATGGGGATGACAGCCTCATTAATTAGTTAGAGGTCTTGGACCAGATGAAAAGAACTGTCAGGTTTCTTGACAGGCAAAATAGGGATGTTATATGGTGATTTAGTGGATATGAGGAGTCCCTTTCCCTTGAGCTGGTTAATGATGGGTTGAATTCCCTTCCAAAGGGTAATGGAGATGGGAACCTGTGGCCAAGACGGGAATGAGGAGGGAACCTTCAGCTGGATTAGAACTGGTTTATGATGGAGGCTATTAGGGTAGGTGAGGTATCCCATACCTCCGGGTTCACTAAGTGAGGCAGTAGAGGAGGTGAGGGTAGGGTGAAACGCTGGGTGGAGGTGAAGAGCATACATAAGGGTAATAGTAAATTTGTTTGAGGTTTATGTATCCGGTGAAGTGAGGCTTCCAGCTTGCTAAGAAGACCCCGCCCCATTAGTGGCATCACTAAGAAAGAGTGTGTAATGGGGTAGCTTTCTATTGAACATGTAAGTGGTCTGGTGGTTAAGGGGCATGAAGGACAGCCATCTATGCCCATAACCATGACCTGGGAAGGAAGGAGTTGACCTGAGTAAGAGGGGAGAATGGAGAAGGTAACCCCCATGTCCACCAAAAAAGATGTGGACTTACCCACTACCTTGTTTGTTACTCTGAGTTGAACGAGGGTGATCGGGGTTGCTGAGGCCAGGCACTGTCAGTCGTCAGTGGCCAGGCCCAGGACTGCCAGCAATGAGTCAGGAGTTGGAAGGATGGCCCCTCCATGGCCAGGTGCTGAGGGGCAGACACTTTTCCAATGTCCCTTTTTTCCACAGATAGGGCATGATCCCTTGGATGGTCAAGGACTGGGGCACTGGTGAGACCAGAGTCTGTCGAGGCCACATTTGAAGCATTTTCCTGGCAGCGGATTAGTCATAGCCGGCCTCTTGTCAGTTTCAGTGGGCAACAATCAGGGATTGGGTTTATAGGTCCACCCTTCAGCAGTCCCAGGACTCATTTTTTGCCCTTCCCAACTCATCATGAGTATTAAAAACTTTAAAGGCTGTGTTTACCAGGTCACAAATAGGGGCCTGAGGACCGTCCTCAATTTTCCTAAGTTTGCACCTTATATCCGGAGCCAACTTAAGTACAAAATGTGTGGCCAAGAAGGTCTTACCAGCCTCCAAGTCAGGATCTAGGTGGGTATATTGGAAGAGGGCTTCTGCGAGGTAGTTTAGAAAAGTGGCAGGATTTCCCTCAAGACCCTGAGTAATCTCCCTCAGCTTACGAAAGTTTATGACTTTATGGGAAGCTTCTGCATGCTAGTTATGAGGCATGTAAGCATTTTGTCTCACTTAGTCCATCCGTTTTTCCCCACTGGAGTGTCAATCTGACAATCCACCCTGGCTCTTGATTTGGTACTGCCTCGGCCCCAACCAGCATGGTATGGTAGGTTATATGCACCTGATTAGCATGAGCCCTGGTTGCACTGAAAATAAGGTCTATCTCATCGGTAGTCAGGGAAGATGAGCAAATTACATGAATGTCATGCCAGGTAAGGTCATAGGCGTTAGCCAGATATTGGAATTCCTGAGTATAGGTGATTGGATCATTGGAGAAGGAGTCCAACCTTTTCTCAATATGAGAGAGATCAGCCAGGGAGAAGGAAGTATGTACTCGAATTAACCCTTCAGGTTCTGCAATTTCCCTGAGGGGGCAGAGTAGAGTGTTCTTTGAGCAGGTATGGGAGCTTATAGGTGAGGAAGGCAAGGCTGCTGGGGATGGTGAAGGACCAGGGAATGGCAGAGGAGTCGGTGAAGGGGGAAGAGGGCAAGGTGATGGTTGGAGAGTCACTGGAGTGGAAGGAGGAAGGGGGGGATGAGATGGTGGTTGGAGAGCCACTGGAGTGGAAGGGGGAAGTGCAGGACAAGATGGCAGCTGGAGAGCCACTGGAGCAGAAGGGGGAAGAGAAGGACAAGACGGCAGCTGGAGAGCCACTGGAGGGGAAGGAGGAAGTGAAGGACAAGATGGCGGCTGGAGAGCAACTGGAGGGGGAGGAAGATAAGGACAAGATGACGGCCGGAGAGCTGCTGGAGGGGAAGGAGGAAGATAAGGGCAAGATAGCGGCCTGAGAGCCTCTGGAGGGAGAGGAGGGTAGAGCAAAGGGGAAGAGGATAGTGTCCCTAAATATGGTGGAGGCCCTTGTTGTCTAAAGGAAGAGGAATTGAGAGAGTCAGAAAAGGAGGAAATTCCACCCAGCTGTTCATCCAGGAGTGAGGGCTTGGGGGTCTCTTTGGCAGGGAGAACTTGCACCATAAAGCAGGACATGCAGAGAGGCGGGTGGGAATGCAGAAGAAAAAAGGCCTGGACATAAGGAATCTCAGCCTATTTGTTGTTACTCTGGCAAAACTTGCAGAGGTCTGTAAGGGTACTAAAATTGAAAGTCCCATCTTCTGGCCAATGGAAATAGTTGTCCAATCGATATTGTGGCCAAGCCTTATTACAAAAGTAAATGAGGCATTTTGGCTTGATGTCTGCACATAAATCCAGTGTAGATAGGCTAGTCAGGAGACAATCCAGAGGAGTAGAAGATTTGGCTTTTGAGTATTTGTTGCCCTTACTGGTGTGTCTCAAAGGACTGGCTCAGGGGGTGTTGGCATCCCAATGCCCTGAGAGAGTCCCTGGAGCTCATACAAGCAGGGCCTCATCTCCCCAGGGAACATCTCACCCTGGCTTGATGTCCTTTCAGGTCCTGGACCTAAGAATCAAGTGGGAAATGAGAAGTGGGGTCTCCCTACGACTTTTGAAGTCCTTGGAAAAGGCATGAAGTTTGTGGGTGTTCCTGCTTACCTCAGCCCTCGGAAGGAACCTGATGTGAATTCACCATTTTCAGAGGGTAATTTATGGACAGGCTCTCTCACAACAGTGAGACCCGGCAGCAGAGCTAGGAGGGATGGGACTTACCCAATCGGTGATGGTTGTACCGGTGGAATGAGATGAGAGATCCCCTGTCACTGGACATGTGGAGGAAAGAGGAGAGAGGAAGTCGGGTCGTCCCTCACCAGGCAGGTGGCACCCACGCTCTCCTCCTAGATTTTGGCACCAGATGAAAGGTTTTTGGATGAGAAAGAGGGAAAAGGCAGACAAAGAGACCTTAGAGTGAGGAGGTTTATTCCTGTGTTCTTGGGCAGAGCTCACAGAACCCAAGGTAGGAGCTGGCGAGTCCACGCCTGGGTCTTGATGCAGGTGGTTTTTAAGCAAGGGGTCAGGTGATGTTTTGCAAGGGTCTTATCACAACGGTTCATCTCTTTGTTCTGGGAAGTGCTTGTGCTTGCGTCTGGAAAGGGTGGCCCCTTTTGCACAGCATGAGTCATGGTGACCTTCCCTGTTCTCCCGACCCAACAGTTAGTGTGCAGTAAATACCTGTTAAATGAAACATCAGTATATATTCAGCAAGCACCAGTAACTTTTGAGATGGGGAGTGGGTAAAGATGAGGTTAGAGAGGTAGTCTGGGGTCAGAGAGCAGAGCATTTGGCCTTGTTGTCTCCCCAGTGAGTCGAAACTTTGCTTAGTAAGCATGGATGGGACATAATTCAATTTGTGTTTTAGAAGGACACTGATGCTGGAGTCCTCGAAGCCACTTAGTAATGCATGCTGAGGAAGCAGATCAGTCTCCACATTCCTACCACTATCTGAGAGCCCATGATGCAGTGCCACTTAAACCTATTTCTGTGGCACTCCCTCACCTGATCTACAGGGTCACCTGTGGCAACTTGAGGAAAGCTGAGAGTGGCACCCACAGATTCCTGAGCCACATGCTGTGGCAGGCCTGTCCCGGGTGTTGGGACTCCTGCCCACTGTCACTGCACTCACTCTAGGAGATGCAGCTCAGTCTAGGCCACGAGGTTTGATGACAGACTTGCCCTCAAGTTCCTGATGGGGAAGAAAACCCTTGCCAGATTTCAGGTACAAAGAGTTGAGGTAAAAGGAATTGTTTTAAGAAGGGTGGTGGTTGTTTCTGCAGAAATGCACTCCCATCCTGCAGGCAAATCAACAGAAAACACCCTTCTTGCTAAAGCTTTTTACAAACCATTAAATACCTCAAGGGAACTCCCAGGAAAATACTGGAGTTCTGTTTCCATTTTTTCTTTGATCAAAGGCTGAGTTAGGTCAACTGGAGATGGGTCATTCTGGACTCTGCCTCACCATCACTCTGAAAGGGGCTGTGGGTGACTGCACTCCTGAGGTCTCTTCTCTCTTCTGGCTGAGGCCATGTCCCAACAGGTCTCTGGGCCACTTACCGACAGGGGTTGGTGCTATGGTGCATGGCTGGACTTCCCGGCACTGTTGTACAACCTAGATGATGGGAACCATCACTAGAAACCCCCTGGACTTGTCTTTTATAGTTATTTTCCTGCTCCATGTTGTGACTGGGGAAGAGGGTAGGCTAAGCCTCTCGCCAGTGAGGGGATGGAGGTTCTCAGACCTATCACAAAAATGAGAGGTTCCTTTCTCCACCACTAGAAATAAGCCACTTTTGTTCTGGAGGAGTGTGGACATCCCAAATAAAAAACGAATGAAGGCAGCTCCTCTGTTCATCATGGAGCACGCAAGACCCTAGTGAAGTGATAACAACACCATGGCAACTACTCATCTCCCACAGAGCCCACGGAGATGGAGATGAGACAGAGTGGTCCCTGATTACAAATGGAATCAGCTGTGAATGCAGCTGATGTGATCATGATTTTATTCTATGAAACGTACTCATCACAACAGACAGGCCAGCCCTTGTCCAACAAGACCAGCAGGTAACAACACTTGGCCAAGTTAACTCATGAAACCTGACCATGACATGACTCCAGTTGTTTTAGTTACAGTTTGTGTGGAATATGTTTTTCCAACCCTTCACTGTCAATCTCTTTGTTTCCTTTGGTCTAAGGTGTCTTCTAGAAAACCTTTAGATAGATCATACATTTCATGCATTCTGCCAATCTCCATCTTTGGAATAGTACATTAATCCATTCACAGTCAGTGTTCTTACTCTAAAGGCAGTAATTACATTGAATATTTTATCCTTTTATTTTTGGGTGTCATTGTTATATTTACCTTTTGTTTTCCACCTTTGAGTTACACCTATTTTCTATGATCTCCTCCAAGGCTATCTCTCCTCTCTTTTCCTTTCAGCCTGCAGAACTCCCTTTCACATTTCTTGAGAGAGAAATGTTTCCTTCTTACCTGTGAATATTTTAACTGTACAAATGTGTGAAAGACAATTTCTCCAGATAAAGAATTCTTGACTGGCATTTTTCTCTCTTTCAGAGACAAATATACCGTACCATTGTCTTCTCACCTCTATGGATTCTAATGAGAAATTGACCCTTAATCTAATTGAATTCCCTTTGTGTGTGATGACTTGCTTTCCTCCTGCTGCTTTCAGGATCCACTTTTTAGCTATGACATTTGTCATTCTTGTCAGCATTTGTACTGGTTTAAGCCTATTACAATTTATTCTATTTTGAATATGTTGTGCTTCCTGGGTATTTACATTTATGTTCTTCCTAAGACTTGAAAATATCAGTCAAATTTTACTCAAGTCTTCTTTCTACCCCTTTTACTTTTCTTATCCTCCTGGGACATCCAATAAGCGTATTTGTATGCACTTCATGAAGTCATTTATATCCTTGACACACTGCTCATATTTTTCCATCTTTTCTTTCTCTCCAGTCTGTAAATTTCTATATCCTGTATTCTAATTTGCCAATCCTTTCTACTGCCAGGTCAAATATGCTGTCCTGGGTCTCTAGGGTACTTTTAAACTTTTCTATTGTCCACTCGTCCCCCAAAGTGCTGTTTCCTTTCTTTTCATCATTTCAAGTCTTTTTATTACTCCAGTGTCTTCTTAATATCCTTGAACTCTTTATCCATACTTTCCTTCATCTTCTTGAATTGATTTAGGGCATTTGTTTGAATGTCTCTGATTAGTGTTTCTAAATTCTGTGTTCATTCAAAATTTCAAGTTATTCCTTTCCCTCAGCCATACATTCATGTTCTTAGAATGGCTTTTAAATCATTGCTGATGTCTCAGCATCTGATTATCTTGGTGAGGCCATTTGGAAGTTCAGTTTCTCCCTCTTGCTGAGGGCTTTATTGTTGACTGGCTTTGTGTTAAAGCTCTTAATTTATACTTGGCTTACCTTATTCTAGGCCTTTAGAATGTATGAGTCCATGTATAAGTGATCAGATTTTTTTAGTTTGTTCTTGAGATTTTTACCCTGGATGTGCAGTGCAATTTTAAAGATTGCACTATTGTGCAACTCTTACCCCAAGGAGAAAGCTTCCTTCCTTCTATTACTGCTCAGGGAAATTTGATTGTTCTGTTAGATTTTGTTTTGCTGTATAGTGTCTTTATTTTAATTTGCTTTTGTTGCCTCCAGCTGCTTTTGCCTGGAGGAGAAATTCGGGCAGGAGTGTGATCCCAAAGACGATCCTCACAAGGAAGTATTTCCCATGCAAAAATTGTGCAGGGAACTACAAGGAGGCACAGGCCATTCTGAAGAACCCTGGGGAAAGCAACAGGAAAGACACCAAAAACCTGTTTGATGGCTGCATGGAGAAGCAATTCTGTGGCCTTTCCAGCAGACGTTGCTCTGCAGCAAACCATTTGTTGCAACCCCAAGAAGGCACTGTGTTTTCAGACTTCCTCCACCTGATAAGTCATCATTTCTTGGGGAACTTGTTGTCACTTAGTGACAAGTTGAGTACATTGGAGCACTTCCAGTATAGAAGAGGCACCACTTCAATCTGACAAATAACATTCTGAGAAATAATAGTTTATGTGTCAATAATACCCAAAGTGATCAATAGTTTGAACATGATCTCTATCAGAGTCCCATGATCCATTTTAGGAGAAATGGAAAAGCTGATCCTCATTCATATGGAATTACCCTTCACCAAGGCTTCATTACCATCATCAGGTGCTGTGTTTATTTATCTCCATGAAAGTTTGGTGTTTGAGAGCAGGCACAATATATTACTGTTTTCTTCATTCTCAGATGATAGTTTTGTGCTTTCCATACAGTATTGCTGAATAAATGTTTGTTGAATGACTGAAAATAAATAATTGAGTGATTTGAACAGGCATTGCTAACTATACATGAAAAAGGAAAAGCAGTGAAACAAGTGGAACCCTTGTTGAGAGAGGGAAACCCCATAAATCAGATCAAATTCAGAAAACAGAAATCAGAGGCAAGATATTGCGGTGCACACAGAACCTCTCTCTTGAATCAGTGGTATAGAAATCATTATGGGAAACCTTCAGTTTTCTGACCTCACAGAAGGCGTCCACTGGGAAAACAGATAAAAATGAGGCTCCAAAATTTTCTCCCAAGGGTCAAAATTCACTCAAGTTTGCATTGCTGTACCTTTTGTTCATTTGTTTGCTTTTACTTCTAAAGAACTAAATATCTTAGAGAGCAGAGAGATGAGAGAATACTTCATTTATGAGGCTCATGGGAATTATTTATTTGCATCCTCTCTCTTCTTCTTTATGTCAATCTTGATAAGAGCACATCAATCTTATTGATTTTCTCATAGAACCAACTTCTGGTCTTATTGATTTTATCTATTGCTTTCATGTTTTCAATTTCATTTATTTCTGCTCTGATCTTTGTTATTTCTTTCCTTTTGCTTGCTTTGGGATTAGTTTGCTGTTCTTTCTCCAGTTCTTCCATTAAGTGGACAGTTAATTCCTGCATTTTTGCCTTTTCTTCTTTTCTGATATAGGCATTTAGGGCAATAAATTTCCCTCTTAGCACTGCCTTTCCTGCATCCCATAAGTTTTGATATGTTGTGTTTTCATTTTCATTCGCCTCGAGGTATTTACTAATTTCTCTTGCAATTTCTTCTTTGACCGACTCGTTGTTTAAGAGTGTGTTGTTGAGCCTCCACGTATTTGTGAATTTTCTGGCACTCTGCCTATTATTGATTTCCAATTTCATTCCTTTATGATCCGAGAAAGTGTTGTGTATGATTTCAATCTTTTTAAATTTGTTAAGACTTGCTTTGTGACCCAGAATATGGTCTATCTTTGAGAGTGATCCATGAGCACTTGAGAAAAAGGTGTATCCTGCTGTTGTGGGATGTAATGTCCTATAAATGTCTGTTAAGTCTAGCTCCTTTATAGTAATATTCAGATTCTCTATTTCTTTATTGATCCTCTGATTAGATGTTCTGTCCATTGATGAGAGTGGGGAATTGAAGTCTCCAACTATTATGGTATTTGTGTCTATTTCCCTTTTCAGTGTTTGCAGTGTATTCCTCACGTATTTTGGGGCATTCTGGTTCGGTGCATAAATATTTATGAGTGTTATGTCTTCTTGTTTAATTGTTGCTTTTATTAGTATATAGTGTCCTTCTTTGTCTCTTTTAACTGTTTTACATTTGAAGTCTAACTTGTTGGATATTAGTATAGCCACTCCTGCTATTTTCTGGTTGTTATTTGCATGAAATATCTTTTCCCAACCTTTCACTTTCAACCTATGTTTACCTTTGGGTCTAAGATGTGTTTCCTGTAGACAGCATATAGAAGGATCCTGTTTTTTAATCCATTCTGCCATTCTATGTCTTTTGATTGGGGAATTCAGTCCATTAACATTTAGTGTTATTACTGTTTGGATAATATTTTCCTCTACCATTTTGCCTTTTGTATTATATATATCATATCTGACTTTCCTTCTTTCTACACTCTTCTCCATACCTCTCTCTCCTGTCTTTTCGGTTCTGACTCTAGTGCTCCCTTTAGTATTTATTGCAGAGCTGGTCTCTTGGTCACAAATTCTCTCAGTGACTTTTTGTCTGAGAATGTTTTAATTTCTCCCTCATTTTTGAAGGATAATTTTGCTGGATATAGGAGTCTTGTTTGGCAGTTTTTCTCTTTTAGTAATTTAAATATATCATCCCACTGTCTTCTAGCCTCCATGGTTTCTGCTGAGAAATCTGCACATAGTCTTATTGGGTTTCCCTTGTATGTGATGGATTGTTTTTCTCTTGCTGCTTTCAAGATCCTCTCTTTCTCTTTGACCTCTGACATTCTAACTAGTAAGTGTCTTGGAGAACACCTATTTGGGTCTAATCTCTTTGGGGCACACTGCACTTCTTGGATCTGTAATTTTAGGTCTTTCATAAGAGTTGGGAAATTTTCAGTGATAATTTCTTCCACTCGGTTTTCTCCTCCTTTTCCCTTCTCTTCTCCTTCTGGGACACCCACAACACGTATATTTGTGCGCTTCATATTGTCCTTGAGTTCCCTGATACCCTGTTCAGATTTTTCCATTCTTTTCCCGATAGTTTCTGTTTGTTTTTGGAATTCAGATGTTCCATCCTCCAAATCACTAATTCTATCTTCTGTCTCTTTGAATCTATCATTGTAGGTATCCATTGTTTTTTCCATCTTTTCTACTTTGTCCTTCACTTCCATAAGTTCTGTGATTTGTTTTTTCAGTTTTTCTATTTCTTCTTTATGTTCAGCCCATGTCTTCTTCATGTCCTCCCTCAATTTATCGATTTAATTTTTTTTTTTTTTTTTTAAAGAGAGAAGGAGGAAGGGAAGGAAAGAAAGAAAGACAGAGAAGGAAGGAAGGATGGAAGGAAGGAAGGGAGGAAGAAAGGGAAACATCTTTAAACATTTTCTTATTTTATTATATTTTGTTTGTTTGTTTGTTTTTTACATGGGCTGGGGCCGGGAATCAAACCGGGGTCCTCCGGCATGGCAGGCAAGCACTCTTGCCCGCTGAGCCACCGCGGCCCGCCCTATCGATTTCATTTTTGAAGAGGTTTTCCATTTCTTTTCGTATATTCAGCATTAGTTGTCTCAGCTCCTGTATCTCATTTGAACTATTGGTTTGTTCCTTTGACTGGGCCATATTTTCAACTTTCTGAGCATGATCCGTTATCTTCTGCTGGCATCTGTGCATTTAGACAGATTTCCCTGGGTGTTGGATCCAAAAGTTTGGAAGATTTTTCTGTGAAATCTCTGGGTTCTGTTTTTCTTATCCTGCCCAGTAGGTGGCACTCGTGGCACACGTTTGTCTGCGGGTTCCACCAGTAAAAGGTGCTGTGGGTCCTTTAACTTTGGAAAACTCTCGCTGTCCGGGAGGTTTGCTAGCCAAAGTGGCTTGGAAGTGTGCCAGCCGGCCCGGGGTCCGAACACGGGGAGGGTCGCTGGCCGCCGCAGCCCGGGAAAGCGCCCATCCGAATTTCCTAGTCGGCCCGGGGCGCCAAGCGTGATGGGAGGGCGCCAGCCGCAGCAGCCTGCCTGGGAGAGTGCACGTTCCTGGGGAGTCACGGGTTTGGAAGGGGGCCCCCCCATCAACATTCTCCGTGGCCTGGGGATTTCTGATCCAATTCTCTCATTTGGTCTGGGGGGCCGCACATGGTGTGGGCGCCAGCTGCCATGGTTTGAGGGGACCGCCTGTCCAATTCTCCCAGCTGGCCCGGGAAGGGGGAAGGGAGTGACTCAAGCCGCTTGCCGCCCCACCCGGTGAAGCCCGCACCCCTCGGCGATCTCACCAGAGCGGGTTCTCTCAGCCAGCCAGCTGTTCCAGGATGGGGTACGCTGTCTTTTTTATCTCTGTCGTGGCTTTGGGAGCTGTTCTGTATCATTTCTACTCCCCTAGTAGCTGTCCTGGAGGAGAAACTAAGATCCGCGCGTCTTACTAAGCCGCCATCTTCTCCGGAAGACGCGCATGGGAATTAAATTCATAAAAGCATGGAAACATAAATTCCTCACCAACATTATCTAAAAAGTTGAGTTTACCAGTCTCTAGTGAGGTAGAAACATAATTTTCCCTTCTAGAGACCTCATGATTATTTACATCCACCTGAACTTCCTGGGAGCAGAGATGCCAACTTCATCTATCCTTCAAGGAAGAACCTGCCTTGGTGAACTCAAATAATTCCTTGATAATTTCTCAGTGAGTTACAGACTCTGCTCATGAGAGTGGGGAATATATTATGAGTCAAGAAACCCATTCATTAACAGTAACTTTAGTAGTATCACTTTAGGGTGTGAGCAAAAGAACCTCAAGTTTGGAAGCTTGTCAGCAGTCAGATAACACAAAGCCTTGCATTTTGCCCACAAGATTAATATTGATATTTGAAGTTATTGGAGAGTCAGTGCGGGGTTTAAAGAAGTTGATGCCCATGAAAATTCTTGCCCTCTGGAAAGTTCTAGATCAGTTTCTGTTGTCAAATTCATGGGGGAAATGATGAAGACTGGAAATTGCATAGTGGCAGTGGGCTTGGAAGTTTGGGGAATGAGTATGGGTGGGGTTAATCACAGTGTATAAAACTGTTCTCCATTAACACTAAACCCAATGCCAGACACTTTACAGTCATCAATTTTTTTATTCTGGCAATTGTTATATGAATATATAATTATTTATTATCTCTGTTCTGATCTAATGGACGGTGAGTTGAGACTAAGAGTAGAGTCGTATTCTTTTCTGAGGCAAAAAACCACATCAGGAATGATGTTCAGAGTTGGTTCCCTAGATATCTGCATTTCTCTAATAATTTTACTTCTTAATAAATGCAATTTTAAAAAACAGGGTGAGGGTAGTAAATGGTGGCTCAGCAGCAGAATTTTCTGCTGCAATACCAGAGACCCATGTTCACTTTCCAGTGCCTACCCATGTAAAAATGAATAAACAATAAAAAATTAAAAAACGGTGTGAGACTTACAGAAGCTGCAAAGATAGTAGAAACAGTTTCCAGAAAATCACATCCATTTATGCTTATTCTGACCATCTTCCATTCACCATACCACATTACATATATGTGTTATAAATGACAGTTTCTCAGACTCTTTGTTTTTGATGACCTGGATATTTTTCAGGCATGCTGTGAAAATATTTTGTAAAATGTCCCTCAGTTGGAATTTGTTTGATGTTCTCATAATTAGACTGGGATTATGGGTTATGGAGGAAGACACCAGAGATAAAATTCTATTTTCGTTACATTATATATCCAGGGCACATCCCATCTATGTCGCTTTTCACTGTTGATATTGATGTTAATCCACAATGCTTATCAAGTTCCCCCACTTTAAATTTCCTCATTGTCCTGCTTTTCCATACATCATCTTTGGGAAGGGGTTAGTACTTGAAGACACACTGTAGGAGTGGGAATCAACTCACCTTCTGGAGACAGCAGTATCTACATAAAGCTTTGCATACATCTGCATGGGAGATTTTTGTCTTCTTACTCACATATTACATATTTTCTTTAAATCATTATAGACTCATGACTTCATTTTATTTTTTGGGTTGTGATACAATACTACTTTATATATTTTGTTGTGAGGTTTATTTCAATTGGGCAATGGAATATCTTTCAGAGGTCTTCATGTCTCTTGGATCTATCCCAATCATTTAATGCTTCATTTTAGTACCTACTTAATTTCTGGTGGTACAAGATGCTCCTGGAGCTTCCTGTATTTTTCTATTCCAGGTCTAGGGTCAGCCATTTCTCCAAGGAAACTTTTATTAAAGAATGGTGTTAAAATAAAGGTCTGGGCACTACATGTGTTCTTTGTTACTAGGACATCTAAGTGCTCTCCAAAGAAAGAGTAAGAAAATATTTGCATGTCTGCCAAGTTGTGCATATACACAGACCCGTAAATATCTCTAGATTTAGCATCCTACCTATATTAACCTACTTATGCTGATGTGTCTCACTCTAAACCATTGCCAGATAGAATCTTTACAGTCCTCCCCTTACCAATGATTAACCACCCACTCTGCAGTGGGAAACATACTCTCCTCATCTGACATCATCTACTTAATGGCTTGTTTCCTGTATACATGTTCAGATGAGATAGAATTGTCGGCCTACACTCTGGTAAGATAAGCTTTATCCACTAGAATACAGTACTTACACCCTTTCTGTCCCCTTTATTTTCCAGGCTCCATTCATATCCAGTATTACCACTTCAGCATCTTATTCCCTCATCCCCTCAGTAGGCATACTTCATATGTTTGTACTCAATTAGATTCTTTTATCACATTTTGCATTCCATCCTAGAATTACTATTATCATGACAATTAATCTTTTATTTCCATATACAAAGGGTTATCCTTTGTTTTCCAAATGTGATAGAGTCAGGTATTTATAATTATAGGATTATAGAGAATAGATTCCCTGCTCTAAAAACTGCTCTCTGATTCACCTATTCAACCTTCTTTCCCTCTCTCCAATCTCTTGAAGTCACTGTTCATTCTATTGTCTCTATTATTTGGACTAACCAAGAAAGTCATATAATTGAAATTATACTCATGCAGGATATTTAGACTGCTTTGTTTCAATGACCAGTAATCATGTCAGATGTATGCTTAAGTTCTGTGAATAGAGGGAACATTCATTTCTTTCACTGAGCAATATTCCATTGTATAGATATAGCTGAGTGTGTTTATCCATTGACCATAAAGGACATCTTCATTGTTTTCAGGTTTTGGAGATTATACATACTATATACATATATGTAGTATGCTATAAAACATTCATGTATAGGATTTTGTATGGATTTAAGTTATCAAATCAGCTGGATACTTAAGGGCACAATTTCTTGACTAAACGGTGAGACTAAGTTTAGTTTTGGTAAATCCTGCCAAACTGTCTTCTGTCTGCACCATTTTGAGTTTTCTCTAGGAGTGAATGAGAGTATGTACTGCTCCCCATTATCAATATGCCATGTTATTGTCACTGTTTAGCTCCTCAGGTATTCTAAGAGGTGTGTGATGGTGTATCACTGCAGTTTAATTTTGCAATTCACTAATTACAAATGATCTTGAGCCTATTTTCACATGCTTATTTGCCACCTGCATGTCTTATTCATTTCACTTGTTTTTCAGAATTTACCCGGTTTTTTAGTGGATGTTGTCTTTCTTTTGTTGGGTGTTAATGGTTCTTTGTACATATTAATGCAAGTCATTTATCAATATCTATCATAGAGCATAAGTTTTATATTTTAATGAAGTCCAATTAATAAACATCCTCTGTCATGGATCATGATTTGGTTACTATTTCTAAAAACTGATCACCAAAGCACAGGCCACAAGATTTTCTTGGGTGTTTTATTCTTGAAGTATTATAGTTTGCATTTTAATTTTGAGTACAGGATTCATTTTGAGTTCATTTTTGTGAAACGTATACAATGTTTGGCTACGTTCCTTTTTGTTTTGCATGTTCATATGCCATTGTCCCACAGCACTTATTGAAAGATCTTATTTTTTCCAAAAAAATTGCTTTTGTCATTCATAAAGGACAGCTTACTACTCTGTGTGGGTCTGTTTCTGAGTTCCCAAACATCTGCTTTCTGCATCTATTGAGTTCTCACACATTACTTCATGTGTCCGTTTCACCAATACAACATAGTTTAATCATAGTGTCTTAAAATTTAGACTTCAAATCCGAGAGTATTGCATAATCTGGTTGTAAATTCTCCAATTTTGTACTTCGTACTTCTTCAGTATTATCTAATTAGCTTCGGACTTTTGCCTTTCCTTATGAACTTTAAAATTATTTTGTCAAATATCAATAAACTAACTTCTTGACATTGGGAATGGGCTTGAGATGAAAGTATAAATCAGGTGTAGATGAAATGGTGTGTTAACAGTATTGATCTTTCTATCTATACAGATAGAAAAATTTTGTTTTTAAATTTTATTGTAATAATCTATATACAACTCAAACTTCTTAATCTATCCATTTCATCCTGCAATTTTGCAATATTAATGACAATAAAAATATTGTGCTGCCATCACCAATATCTATGGCCCAACTATTTCATCACAAAATGCAAAATAGCTGGTCAAATGATTTTTGAATGAAAAAAAGTCTAAGAGTATTTGAGGTGGAACATATTGCCTTGGGAAAAAAATTTAAATTGTGGACAAGGATGGCTTGTTAGCAAAAATATTAAGGAGAAGTAAGAACATTTGTTTACCCTGACATTTACAGATAAAGGACACTAAATATCTATATGATTAGTAAAAAATAATTATGTCAGTATATTTGCAACACAAACCACAGTATTTATGTTACTTTGCTGAGAGCTGCTTGTACCTAAATCTCCCTTGCTCTGGTCTCTGTTCCAGCAGTTTCATGAGTTACCTGGAATCAGAGAATGAAATGCATGTCTCAGAATTTATCCTCCTCGGACTCTCAGAAGACACAGAAGTGCAACCCCTCCTATTTGCTCTGTTCCTGATGATGTACCTGGTCGCTCTCATTGGGAACCTGCTCATCATCCTGGCCACCATCTCGGATGCCCACCTGCACATTTCTATGTACTTCTTCCTTGCTAACCTGTCTTTTGCAGACATCTGTTTCACCTCCATGGCTGTCCCAAAGATGCTGGTGAACATCCAGGCAGAGACAAAAACTACAAGTAATGGAAGCTGCCTCACCCTGATGTATTTTTCATGGTTTTTTGAGGATTAGATGACTTCCTCTTATCCCTGATTGCTTATGACTTTTATGTGGTCATCTGTCTACCACTGTACTACATGGGCATCATGAACTCAAGGCTGTCTGGTCTCTTGCTGGTGGTGTCATGGATGTTGAGTGTTCTGGATTCTCTTTTAGATGGCCTAATGCTTTTGTGATTGACTTTTTGTACAGAGTTGGAAATTCCCCACTTTTTGTGAATTTACTCAAGTAATCCAACTTGTATATTCTGACAACTTCCTCAATGAACTAGTGATGTATTTTGCAACTGGAATTCCCGGTGGTATTCCACTCAGTGGCATTCTTTTCCCTTACTTACGATTCCATGCTGTATTTTGAGAATTTCATCATGTGGAGGCAAGTTTAAAGCATTTTCTACTTGTGGGTCTCATCTTTCAGTGGTGTCCTTGTTTTATGGTACAGCCTTTGGAGTGTATCTTAGTTCTGCAGATACACAAAACACAGGGCAAGTACAATTGCTTTCATTATGTACACAGTGGTCACTCCCATGCTGAACCCCTTTATCTACAGTCTTAGAAACAAGGACATAAAGCATGCCTTAAAAATGATTTCATGCTGAGAAAGTCTCTATGTATGAGGATCCTTCACCTCAAGGTCTGAAATTTAGTCTACATAAACAGAGGTTAAATACTGTGAAATATTAATCAAATTACTGTTATCAGTGTATATAAAGTTAATATGCTTTATTACTAGAACTTTATCTCTACTTTTCATCCATCAAAAACCTGTCTACTCTGTATTTTCTTTACATCATTTGATATTTAGGAATGTATTTCTAAGATTCAGTATTGAGCCAGATTATTTTGGTTGAATATTCCATGGTAAATGTTTGATACAGGTCATTAGGTAGGTATAAAATTATTGTAATTACTGGAGGGGCTGAGGTGCATTGCCTCCCTGAAAGAAGAAATAAACTGCTGTTATGTTATATGCTTTTGGCTAAAAACATTTGTCATTTCAAATGCTCTGTACCTTTTACCAAGGTTGTGTTAATCAGTTATTGAATAGAGCACATACTGCAATTGAGTTCACAACATGAAGAAGTTTCAATAAGCCCTATCCATCTCCATCTGTGACTGTCTCTTGTATATTCCATAAAAGTTAGGTGAGTATACAAGAGACATTACAGCCCTGATTCTTCATTCATTGATGATTTTACTAATCACTGGATTACTTCACAGATGCAGTATTACTCTTTAAAAATTGTTTTTATAGACAGGGATATTTTCCAGTAACTTTTCCTTAGCACTTCCTACACTCATAGGCCTCCTTCACCAATTCTGAAGAGCAATTTGGGTCATTTTCCCACTGCCAACTGTGTTTTTAAACTATTAATGCAAGATATTAGATAATATTATCACGGGTTTTGTAGACCTCCTGTGTTCTCGGTGAGGTAGAATATCACTAATGCTTTCTTCATCACCTGTTCCCTGAGCCATCCCTCTGATTGGCAAATTACAGTAACATTTTGAAATGAGAGATTGCTCTGAGCTCATGTTCAGTTTGGGGAAAAAGATGTGGTCCTTAATTTTATTCACTTTATGTCTTTGGGAGAACTGTGAATTCACTGATATTGCAATGTAATAACCCAAAGATCAGACTCCGTTTTAATCATACCCACGTGAGAACTGTAATTTATGGAGAAAAGATATTTGCTTCATGCAGCTCTGCAAATCTCTAGGTTTTGATTGTGCCATAATCTGAGGACTAAAATTCTCAGCTTCTCATTTTTTGATGTCTCTCCAGGGCAAATAAAGTCTCACCTTACTTGCATTTATACTTTTCTTTAAGCAGAAATCTCTTTTTAAAAAATCTCTAAAAAATCCGTGAGGAAATTTAATAGCCATATTTTCTCAATATTTTGATGAAGGTAGAGATAGTTATATCTTTCAACTAGAAAAAGAAACTGAACAGAAAAAAAAACCTGGAAAACTGCCCAACCAGGAAATGTGATACTTCTGCTCTTATCATGAATATTTTATAATTGAGAAGACTCCACTAAAGTTTTAGATTGTCAAATGCAACATTTTCTGCAATTCAGGTAGTAAGAAACTCTTCCCATAAATATTGATTACATATGCACCTGTTAGTTCACCATCTTCTCCAACACAAGATCTGTGCTGGTCTGAATCTGTGGTGAACCCCAGAAAACCATGCTCTTTAATCTTCATTCAATATTGCTAAGTGGGAGCATTTTGATAGTTTCCATGAAAATGTGACCCACCCAATTGTGGGTGGTAACTTTTGATTAGATGATTTCCATGGTGATGTGTCTCCACCCACTGAAAGTGGAGTTACTTGCTGGAATCTTTTAAAAGAGGAAACATTTTGGAGAGAGTCTCTTTTGGTAGAGCCACAAGAAAGCCAGCAGACACTGCCATGTTTGCCATGTGTCCTTCCAGCTGAGAGAGAAATGTTGAACGTCATCGGCCTCCTTGAACCAAGGTATCTTTCCCAGAATGCCTTAAATTGGACATTTCTGTAGACTTGTTTTAATTGGAACATTTTCTCGGTCTTAGAACTGTAAACTAGGAACTCATTAAATTCCCCTTGTTAAAAGCCATTCTGTTTCTGATATATTGCATTCCAGCAGTGAGCAAACTAGAACAGGATCCAAAAGATGAGGGAAGGAGAAACAACTGTTAAGGTCCAGTCCACTTCATACATGTCACACCGTATCATGTACATGCCATGCTGGATGCCAAACTTACTTACACTTTAGTGTACTTTAGAAGGAAGGGTGACTAGTACCTCTTTCAAAATTTTAAATGCTTCCAGCTCTCTTTTCAATACACTCAGCTCATAGAGAGGTTGTGAAGAAAAGGTATTTTGTAGAGCATATTCTGACTGAGTAATGGAAACCTTACTATTCTGCCATGTATACCAATCCTTCACTTTACTTTTATTACCATTTCAGCAACTCTATTTTGTCCTGAGTTCAAAAAGTATTCCTGGGTTTGTTAGCAAAATTTTATTCTTCTCCAGAACCTTTAAACTAAGTGACAACAATTACAATTGAATCTGAACTGAGAGGATATATTTATTCTCGCAGAAAATTAAATTTTATTCTTGAAGAATCTATATATGAATACACAAAAATGAAAACATTGTGTGCTATTGGTGAAAGAAGTGTAGTGTTGGGTTTTGTTTGAAGAGAAATGTTAAAGAGTGATTACAATGTAGATATCTGCAAAATAAATTTTGAGGAATCATGGTGAGAGCTAAACACCATGATATAGACGGAAATGCCATTATTTTTCCAGCAGAAATGGGGCACTATTTTGCAGTCTTCAAACTTTCAATATTATGTTACATAGAAGGAGGAGAATATGATCTATCCAATATTATTCTGGTGGATAAATTCAATAATTATTTAGCAGGACCTTTCCATGCAAAATTTAAAGCATACTAAAGAGATGTATGCTTTCTATTGGAAGATTAATTGTCAAGAGTAGGGGAAGTCAGAATAAACACTCTCAGAAACAGGGGACAGGATTTAAATTCATACTCTGTAGAAAGCAGTAGCAGAGCCCTCACCACCAAGAATGCAACATAAAAATGTAGCCAGTGTCAAAGGGCATGCGTGTGATACATAGGAAGATTGAATCTTTCCACCTTTTTCAAGAGCTGAGTTTTGAATAGAAGCATTTGATTGAGTTACAATGCTGGATGAGAAGGTCTTGGAAAATATCTCCTGTTGCTTCCTATTGAAATGGAGCTCGAAGGATATTAAGGAATGATGAGAAAAAAAGAAATGAAGAAAGAAAGAAAGACACAGATGGGCTCAGGGGGTCTGAAGCTTGAGTTTACTTCAGACAGACTTCAGACAACTTTATTCTCAACCAGATCCTAGTTATATACCACAGGATGTCAATAGATATGCAGGCATTTCCTGAGGGAGCAAGATTCTTATCTCACAGTGTTCTTCATACTTAACATAACTGTTTTGGGTAAACATTCTCTTCCTCCCAGACTGCTCTACATAACAATCTCCACAGTTTACCGCCGCCATCCTGAGACCAGCAGCTGGCAACAAATTCTGTAGGTCTTGCTTTAAACTCTTGGCTTCTACATTTCCCCCTTTTTTTTATAAACCGAGGAAAACAAGAATCACCTTTTTAGGGTGACTATAAGCAGAGGTGACCGCGCCTGTCTTAGGTTGCCCTTAGGCTCTGAAGGGTCTTACCCATCATTGGCTGCCAGTCAAGCTCTCTGACTTTGATTCAGGAGGGAGCCAAGAGTTTTTGCAAGAATCACCTTTTTCTTTGTTGTTAAACACAGCTGAGGAGGAAGCGAAGTATAAACAGCCCCAAACCTAAGATTTTTTAGCTCTTGGGTAAGTAATTGTGTAACATTACTTCCATAGGCTATATGTAGATTATTCTAATTTACATTCTAATACCCCCTTTTTGTAATTCTAAGATATCAGGACTTAAACTATCTGAAAGCCTTAAAAGATGCCTATTCCCTTTTCCCATTCTATTTCAGACAAGCCATATGTTAAAAGAGGGTAATACAAAAACTGCTCTCATTCCTTTTACACTTTAAACTTTGTAAAAAATTTAAATTATACATTTGATCTCCAATATGAACCAATGTCATTTCTATATCATTTAGTCTATTATTAGTTTTCTCATCAATGAGATTGTCTATGCCACAGTTCACTGGTGTTTTTCTAACAATGCTGCATCTGTACAGTTTGTTGCAATGCTGTTCCAGTGACTGCAGCCACTGTGATGCTTCCAATGATTCCAGTGACAGATGCAATAATGAATCCAATTAGTCTATTGTAAGAATTCGAGAGTTTTTCCACGCAAAGGAGGACTCCAAGAGACGTTCTCTCATGCAACACGCAAGGGGTTTATTTACTACACATGCGTGGGGCTCACTGAACACGCAGGAACAGAGAGCCCCTAGCCTGGGTTTGGGGAAGCTTTTTAAGGGGGAGGAGGAGGGGGGTGGGGATCGAGCATGGGTCACAGGTGTTGCTTCATGCAAGAAGCAGGTAATGCTCATTTTCACAACAAGCATTTCTGGTGCAAGGAGTCATGGGGGTTGGGAGAGGCAGATAACCACCCCGGAAGGTCCCGAGTTGTTTTACTTAGCCTGATGGGGCCCATAACTCTTTCCTTTACAATCCTTAACTCACACCAAATGCATAGTAGTGAATATAAAATGACACAAATCCTTTTGCTAGATATTTCTATCATTCAGAAGCTAAAATACATGTAAATAGCTAAATTAGGCAAGAAAAGTTAGCTACTGCTAAGTTTTATAAAATCCTTCTTTACATAAGAAAAGTTAGCTACTGTTAAGCTTTATAAAATCCTTCTTTACCTAAGAAAAGTTAGCTACTGTTAAGCTTTATAAAATCCTTCTTTACATTCCCCACTCCTTTTTGTACATATCTCTAATCTTAGAGATTTTCTGGGTTATTTAATACTGAGTACTGTTGTCTGATGAGCATTAATTTGACATTTCCAATCTGCCTTTGTAAAAACTATATAATTCTATTTAGAATATATGGTCCTATAGTTATTATTAAAAGTAACACAATTAAAGGCCCAGCGAGAGCAGATAATAGCGTTGTCAACCAGGGGGACTTAGTAAACCAAGATTCAAACCACCCCTGTTGTGCCTCTCGTTCTTTTTGTCTTTCATGAAGGTGCTCTCTGAGTTTTGTCATGGACTCTTTAACAACACCAGAGTGATCCGCATAGAAACAGTACTGTTCTTTTAAAGCTGCACATAGTCCCCCCTCTTTAAGGAAAAGTAAGTCAAGTCCTCGCCTATTTTGCAGAACTACTTCTGAAAAGGAGGCTAGAGAGTTCTGAAGGACTGAGACAGATCTTTCTATTTCGTTTAAGTCTTGATCTATTGCGGCCTGTAATTGACTGGTTTGTTGATTGCTATGTACAATGGCAGCAGTCCCTGTGCCTATACCGGCAGCGGCAGTTACCCCCATAAGAACTGCCAGGGTTATTGAGATTGGTTCCCTTCTGTATCTGGTTTGGCTTAATAGTATAGTTTCTAATTCTGTCCCTGAATGATAGAGAATTCGGGAGTATATAGAAACCAACACACAATAGTTGACAGAGTTGTTAAAAACCTTTGTAGATACACAAGGGGTAATTCCAGTGTTACATGCCCACTTTAAACCTGGGGGAGGTTGAAGGAATTTATCATTATCTTGGGTTTGATTAATGGTGGCACATAAGATTTTAACGTGGGGAGGAGGGTTACCTATACAAGTTCCTTGTCCCGTAGCCTCAGACAGGGTGCGTTTATGGTCACTGTCCCAGTTGCAAGATGTGCCATTAGGGAGGATGGTATATGACTTATTTATAGCTATTCCTTCATAATAGGGTGGCGAAGCCGACAGGCAAAGCCAGCATGACTGGGTGAGATTAGCTCGGGAGTGATTGAGGGCAGAAAAGGCTCCTAGAATTAGGTTGTATAATCGGTCGCCAGGAGTCTCTGGATTGTAGGGAGAAGTACTATTGGGAGTCAGAAGGGGGGAAGAAGTGGGAATTAGGGAGCTATTGCTAGGCCTTCCTGGGGGCGTAGGCTTCGCACGAGGCCCTGGGTTTTTCATAGTCAGAACAGGGTTGGGGCCTACCCTGATAGCTTTTTGGGGAATTTCTTCCTTTTTAATTAGTATTAGCCTCCCCCTGTCTGTGCCGGTTTCGTATAATCTGGCTCCCCAGGTTTTTCCAGTTATCCAACTATTATCTGAGGGGTTAGTGATATTAAGCCAAATTTTAGCACAAGGGTTTTGTGAGAAATCTGTTGTAGGCCTACGGCTGGTCATGAGTGTTCCATGGTGGGTCCCGGGCCATCCATCAGACCCACAGCTTCCAGGATTAGAACAGGTTTTCTGGTACCCTATTTTGAGGAAGGGGTCGCTTAAGGTTGTCCATTTTGAAGCTAAAGTCTCACAGCCCCAGTAGGCACAATAATAGTGTCCTGGGCTGTTACAGTAACTTTTTCCCTGATTGGATGCGGGACATAGGTAGATGGGGGTCAGGTCACAACAGGGCTCTTTCCCCAGAGTGGTAAGATTACAAGGGGTCACTAGAAAAGAAGACTCCCCTGCTCCATCCCAAGTTTTTATAGTCTTCCCATCATCCCATCTGGTTATTGTCCATTTCCAAGGCTTATGCGGGTTGGAATTGGGTTCCCCTAGGGGAAGGAGGAGAAGAAGTAGTAACCCTACGAACCCGCAGCTTGAGAGGATTGTCAGTCCTTTCCAGTTTCCACTGGGACTCAGAGGGCGAAGGCGCAGGTTTGAGATGAGACGCATGGATCCAGGATGCGATACCATCGACCTTGACTGCGGTGGGGGTGGTCAAGAGTACTTGATAAGGTCCTTTCCAGCGAGGTTCAAGAGTCTGTACCTGGTGGCGGCGGAAGTAGACAACGTCTCCCACCTGATATTGATGCGGAATTCTGTTGTCTCCTGGCTGGTAGGAGGTGGAGAGCTGCCGCCACAGGAACCGCTGGGCTTTTTCCAAGGCTCGCAGCCTGTCAAGCAAGGGGGTATGGAGGGAACTATTAATCTCTAGAATGGAGGACATGTCTTTGACTGGAGGTGGCGCTCCATACAAGATTTCATAAGGGGTTAGATTACACATGAGAGCAAAGAGGGTATTCCGGGCCCTGAACAGGGCATAAGGCAGGAGCATGGTCCAATCCTTCAAGCCAGTCTCTATAGCTAATTTGGTTAGGATCTCTTTAATTGTCCTGTTCATTCTTTCTACCTGTCCTGAACTTTGGGGTCTGTATGCGCAATGCAATTTCCAATCAATCCCCAATATCCTGGCCACACCCTGACTTACCTGGGCTACAAATGCAGGTCTGTTATCTGACCCTATTACCTTTGGTAGACTGAACCGGGGAAAAATTTCTTCCATAATCTTCTTGACTACGACCTGGGCCATTTCTTTCTTAGTTGGGTAGGCTTCAACCCATCCTGAAAAGGTGTCTATAAAAACTAGTAAGTATTTAAGTCCATATTTTGCAGGTTTAATTTCAGTAAAGTCGACTTCCCAGAACTGCCCAGGTCGAGTTCCCCTTAGTCTTTTTCCATTAGGAGCTTTGGTGGGGTAGGCGTTCACAATTTGACACGCCTGACATTCTCTAGCTACGCGATCTGCCAGTTCTCTTCTTTTTGAGGCTGCCAGAGGGTACAATTCCCTCTGGTCTTGCAGGAGCTGCTGTAGTTTCCCTGTCCCCAGGTGAGTGAGCTGGTGGACCTGCTGTATGTAAGCTAGGGCTTCCGATTCTCCTTGGGGTGTAACCTCAGATAGTGTTTCAGGGGGTTGCTGGTTTTCTTTGGTTATTAGGACCAAGTTTACAGAGTCCCTTAATGCTACTGCTTTTGCTTCTTCATCTGCTCGCTTATTACCCATGGTTATTGGGTCCGAGCCTCTTTGGTGGCTAGCACAGTGGACAATGGCTAGTTCTTTGGGAAACATGACTGCTGCCAGGAGTTTAAGAATTTCCTCTTTGTGTTTGATTTCTTTACCAGCTGAGGTTAATAGCCCTCTTTGTTGGTAAATTGCCCCATGTACGTGGGCAGTAGCAAAGGCATAATGGCTATCTGTATAGATAGTCGCTCGTTTTTCTTTTGCTAATTCTAGAGCTTTTGTGAGGGCAATTAGTTCAGCTTTTTGGGCAGATGTTCCCTCCAGGAGGCTAGAAGACCAAATAACTTTTGTCCCACTGACTACCGCTGCTCCCGCTCGCCTCTTACCGTGTTGGAGAAAACTGCTTCCATCCGAAAACCAGGTTACCTCCAAGTTAGGTAATGGTTGGTCTTTTAAGTCTCTGTGGATTCCGGTCTCTTCAGCTAATATCTCTTGGCAAGTGTGCAGCACAGGTCCCGTGGTCTCGTCCGGGAGGAGGGTAGCCGGGTTTAAAGCTGACGGGGCCCCGAAAGTCACCCTGTCTTTGTCTAGGAGGATGCTCTGATAGTGGGTAATTCTGGCATTTGACATCCATCTAACTGGAGGCTGGCGGATTATGCTCTCCAGGGTGTGAGCGGCTATTATGGTCAGCTTCTGTCCTAGAGTGAGTTTGTCTACGTCTTTTGCCAGGGGGGCAGCTGCCGCGATGGCCTTGAGACAGCGTGGCCATCCGCTGGCAACTGAATCTAATCGCTTGGACAGATAGGCCACCGGTCTCCTCCAGGGGCCTAAAGTCTGTGTTAGGACCCCTCTAGCCACACCTCTCCTTTCTTCTATGTAGAGTGTGAAAGGTTTATTCACGTCTGGGAGGGTTAAAGCTGGAGCTGACAGGAGCGCTTTCTTAATGCTGTCGAAGGCTTCCTGCTGTTCTATTCCCCACTGGAAATCAGCGCTCCCTTTGAGTAAGGGGAATAATGGGGCAGCAAGGGCTGCAAACCCTGGGATCCACAACCAGCAGAATCCCGCTGTCCCTAAGAACTCTTGTAGCTGCTTTCGGGTCGTGGGCGGGGGTATCTGTGTTACAGTTTTCTTTCTAGCCTCGGTGAGCCATTGCTTTCCATTCTTAAGAGTATATCCCAGGAAGATTACTTCCCTTTTACAGATTTGGGCCTTTTTGGCCGAGGCTCGGTACCCCAGTGCAGCTAGCTCACTTAACAGTTTTCGGGTTCCATACTCACAGTCCTCCTTAGTGTCTGCTGCCAACAGTAAGTTGTCCACATATTGTAGCAAGGTGACTCTGGGATGCTGAATTCTGAAGGAGCTTAAGTCTTTATGAAGAGCTTCGTCAAAAATGGTGGGGGAGTTTTTGAACCCCTGGGGCAAGCGTGTCCAAGTCAGTTGGTTCGAGGATCCTGTCTCTGGATTGATCCACTCGAAAGCGAACAAGGGTTGACTGTCCTTATGCAAGGGCAGGCAGAAGAAAGCATCTTTTAGATCAAGCACAGTATACCAAGTCTTTTCAGGATGGAGAGTGCTGAGCAGGTTATAGGGATTTGGCACTGTAGGATGTATATCCTGCACTCTGCTATTTACTTCCCATAAGTCTTGCACTGGTCTATAGTCTCTAGTCCCTGGCTTTTTGACCGGCAATAAGGGAGTGTTCCAGGCTGATTGACAGGGCTTAAGTACTCCCAAGCCAAGGAATTTCTCTGTATGGGGCTTGATTCCTTCCCGGGCTTCCTTGTTTAAGTAGTATTGTTTTACCTGAATTGGAGAGGCGGTGGGCTTTAGGGTCACTACTACTGGGGGCTGATTGACTGCCAACCCTAACCTGGCAACTTCTGCCCAGGAATTAGGGAATTCTTCAAGCCAGGCCTGAGGAATAGAACTGTGGAGCTGTTCTGGTTTTACGTACAGCTGATATTCTTCTTCGACTGGCAAGGTGAGGGCAGTTATTACAGGTTGGCTTACTAGCGGGTTTAAAAATTCCACCTTTGGCCCCTTAGGATTGAAGGTGATTCTTGCCCTTAGTTTAGTTAACAAGTCTCTTCCCATAAGCGGGGCAGGGCACTCAGGGATAACTAGGAAGGAGTGTTAAACCTTCCCCTTCCCCAGGTCCATGGTTCTTTTGGTACTCCAGGCACGGTAGCTACTGCCATTTGCTCCCCACACTAAGGACCTTTTTGTAGAGAGCGGGCCTATAGGTTCTTGGAGGGCCGACACTACTGCTCCTGTGTCGACTTCAAAATTAATTGGTACCCCCTCCACATTAAATTTTACCCTGAGCTCAGGGAGGGGTGCCGAGCCCTGACTCCCCTAGTCTTCACTTTCTAGAGCCAATGTGGCCAGTTGTTGCCAATTTGGGGGCCTAGTACCCCTCCGTTTTTTCAGACAGTTTTTGGCCCAGTGCCCAGTTTCTTTGCAGTAGGCGCGTTGGTCTGGACTAAGAGGGGTACGATAACGCCGACCCGAGGGATTTTCTCCAGCTCGTCCTCTACCTTCAGTGTTTCTTTCAACTACTGTGGCCAGGATCTTTGTTAATTCTTTCGTTCTCCTTTTCTCTCTTACCAACTCTTTTTCCTCTCTCTCTCTCTCTCTCTCCTTTGTTCTTTCTCCTCCTCTGTTTCTCTCTTATAAAACACTTTTTCAGCTTCTTTGACTAAATCTCGCAAGGCTAGGTCCTGCAACCCGTCTAAGCGCTGCAGCTTGCGTCTAATGTCTGGAGCTGATTGGCCGATAAAGGCCATGGCCACTGAGGCTCTTTGATCCTCTGATTGAGGGTCAAAGGGAGTATACCTACGGTATGCTTCCATTAGTTTTTCTAAAAAGACTGAGGGCGATTCATCCGCTCCCTGAATAACCCCTCTGACCTTGGTCAAATTGGTGGGCCAGTGTGCGGCTGCTCGGAGACCCGCTACTAGAGTCTGGCGATAGATGGACAGATGCTTCCTACCTTCAGAGGTGTTCAGGTCCCAATTAGGGTGGCGCAGCAGGAACCGATCATCGATGACATGCTGGAGTTGGGTGGGTCTCCCGTCTTGTCTGGGAACTTGCTTCCTGGCTTCCAGTAGGATCTGATCTCACTCCTCCGTGGTGAAGAGAGTCCCCAGGAGTTGTTGACAATCATCCCAAGTGGGCTGGTGAGAGAACATAAGGGACTCCACCAATCCAGTCAGCCTAGTGGGAGACTTGGAAAAAGGAGGGTTATTATTTTTCCAGTTATATAAGTCAGAGGAAGAAAAGGGCCAGTATTGTAGAGTGGGCATTTCTCCCCCATGTCCATCATCCACTGGAGGCCCGTACGGTCTGAGGGGGAGAGTGACCGCCACATCAGATGGGCTTAGTGCTCGTCTGCTTCGTGTACTATGTGCCGGTCCTGGTTCATCTGGGATCGTCTCTTGGTGAACCTGTGGAGAGGAAATAGAAGAGGGTGGGGAGAGAGAACTAGAGGAGGGAGAAGGTGAGCTAAGAGAAGGGGGGTCCTGTACTGGAGCTGAAGGGTAGGGAGGAGGGGAAGAAGGACCTGCGTCGAAGAGGAGTAGATCTGATTGGGATTCTGGTAGGACTGCAGGAGGCAAAGAAGGATAGAGTTTCAGAGCTTGAGAAGGACCTGGCACCTTGATTGGGAGTACAGAGGGAGAGTCATATTGACCAAGAGGAGTAATAAACGGCTTTACCCATGGAGGTGGGTTTTCACACAGGTCCTGCCAAACCATGATGTAGGGCTGCTGGTCTGGGTGGCCATACGGGTCAGGGCGGAAGATGACTGACTTGACGGCCTGAATCAAGGGTAGATGAAAAGCTCCTTCACGAGGCCATTCCACATTAAAGGAGGGCCACTCGGCCGAGCAGAAGGTCTGCCATTTGCCTTTCTTTACAATAAAAGATAGATTCTGACCTCTTTCCCTGACCTCCGACCAGTGTCTTAAGGTCAGAGAAAGTGGAGTCGACATTCCCTGACCCATCTTTGGTAAAACAAAAACAATTCCTAACACACAAATACAGACAGACACACACAGAGCCGGCACACCACATTTACACGGTTTCAGAGACACAGCTTCGACTGGCCTGACGACTGTGATCGAGTCTCCCCCCGTCAGAAGGGAAACAGAATCAGAGTCGGCCCTGTAGGAAGCCTCCAGGCGTCCCTGGAGGTCCCCCAATCCTGAGGCATCCCTCGGGAGAGTGACCTGCAACCCCTGGACACGTCTGTCGGTTGCAGTCGGGGAGTGCTCATGCGACCCTCCGACAGTCACTGCCAGTCTGACAGACTAAGCGATCGCACCTAAGAGAAAAAGGCCTCACTTACCCTGAGAGAGAAGGCTGTTGGAGCCTCCCCTTATGAAGAGCCGATCTCGGTGGGACCTCTAAATGTAAGAATTCAAGAGTTTTTCCATGCAAAGGAGGACTCCAAGAGACGTTCTCTCATGCAACACGCAAGGGGTTTATTTACCACACATGCGTGGGGCTCACTGAACACGCAGGAACAGAGAGCCCCTAGCCTGGGTTTGGGGAAGCTTTTTAAGGGGGAGGAGGAGGGGGGTGGGGATCGAGCATGGGTCACAGGTGTTGCTTCATGCAAGAAGCAGGTAATGCTCATTTTCACAACAAGCATTTCTGGTGCAAGGAGTCATGGGGGTTGGGAGAGGCAGATAACCACCCCGGAAGGTCCCGAGTTGTTTTTCTTAGCCTGATGGGGCCCATAACTCTTTCCTTTACAATCCTTAACTCACACCAAATGCATAGTAGTGAATATAAAATGACACAAATCCTTTTGCTAGATATTTCTATCATTCAGAAGCTAAAATACATGTAAATAGCTAAATTAGGCAAGAAAAGTTAGCTACTGCTAAGTTTTATAAAATCCTTCTTTACATAAGAAAAGTTAGCTACTGTTAAGTTTTATAAAATCCTTCTTTACATAAGAAAAGTTAGCTACTGTTAAGTTTTATAAAATCCTTCTTTACATAAGAAAAGTTAGCTACTGTTAAGCTTTATAAAATCTTTCTTTACCTAAGAAAAGTTAGCTACTGTTAAGCTTTATAAAATCCTTCTTTACACTATTAGTCCTTTTCAGATATTCTTTTGCCAAATGGATCAGTATATGTGTTTCTGGAGAGGATTGCAAAGACTTGACATCTGCACCGGCAGCCAAATACCTCTTCTCCTTGCTCCTATAATTGTCTCATTTTCCTGCAACATAAATGCTTGGGGACAAGTGAATAGAGAATAATTTTCACAATTAGAAGTTTGATTTCTTATATGCATATGAACTTTAACAAGTATATATGGATCTCTAATACATATTTATATATAGTGTTTATGGCTGCTAAAGAGAAGTTATAGTTACTAGAATTCACTATGAAAATTGGTCCCAGTCCTAGGAAAATTCCCCATAAATTTCTCTGAATAATGTATTTATCATCCCAAATCATGGCACAAATCATCCTCTATGTAATAACTCTGGTTTAGCTTGCCTATCCATATAGTCTCAGTTATCTTCAACCCCACAGGGGAATCTTACAATTCCGTAGGAATCATTAATTATGATAACTGCTTGATCCATATGACATGACTGCCATCCATTCCAACTTTCTTTCCCACCTAATAGGCAAGTATCCTTTGTATCCATAGAGTTAAGCATATAGGTCTTTCTAAAAATGGAATTAAATTTGACACCAGTTTTCTTCTTACTGGACCTGGGAATCCTAAACTTGTATTTAGGTTATTTTGGTAAAGTAGGATTGGCCCATGTTAGGGCTCACAGATAATCCCAGTAAGTATAAATATGTCCCTGTCCTTCAGCAATCAAAATTGTATGTCCTATAGTATACATTACCCATTTAGTTATTTTTTGTCCAGGTCAATATGTCTGGGTTTTATTCTCTTCGAGACAATCCAAACTGAAGTTCTGTCATCTGCAATGACAAGAGCAAATCCCCTACCCCACACCTTTACCATTCCTGGTTTCCACAAATCATCTTCAACATCTTTCCAATAGATTGGCTGCAGCTGCAGTTCTGTTTGGGATATATCGTTTTTCTTTTCCAAATTGCTAAAATGTTGTTCTTCTGGAGTCTGTGATGAATTATCATAAATGTTTAAAAAATTTAGAGTAAACAATGCCTTTGCTAATTGATCTTTAGGAGTACTTATTTTCATAACATCATCCTCCTGATCATCGTCTCCCCCTTTTTGTTTTAAAAGCATAGACTTTAGCGTCCGGTTTGCTCGTTCAATAATTCCTTGCCCTGAGGGATTGTGTGGAATTCCTGTAATATGAGTAATATTAAAAGTAGTACAAAATTTATGAAATTGTTTTCCTGTATAAGCAGGACCATTGTTCATTTTAATAGATTGAGGGCATCCCACAACAGCAAAAGCATTAAGTAAATGTGATTGAACATGGCAAAAACGATCTCCAGATTGTGCGGTAGCCCAGATGAAATGAGAACAAGTGTCTATGATAACATGTACATATTGCATTTTACTAAAATGTGAAATATGAGTAACATCCATTTGCTATAATTCATTTGCTTTTTGACCTCTAGGATTAATTCTTGATGCAAATGGGAGAGCATTTAAAGGCCCACAGGTTTGACAAGTCCTAAGCTTGCTGTTTAAAAAAGATGGAAATTTCTTTCACAGCCCTTTGCTATTGATATGAGTCAATTTGTGAAATGCTGTGGGATTTTGCATTACCCCCATAAGAGTATCTGCTTGATGATTTTGTAATGATAAAGGACCGGAAAGATTGGTTTGAGCTCTTTATATGCATGATAAAAAGGGGGGTAATTCAGCTTTTGACTAATGTTTGTGAATGTAAAAACATTCAGGACAATTCATTTCTTTTAAACAAAGAAGCCGTCTCAATGTGAGTAACTATTTGGTAAACATATTCAAAATCAGAAACAATATCAAGAGATTGTGGAAAACTTTGCAATACTTGAATTACAGCTGCTAATTCAGTACGCTGGGCTGAGGTATAAGGCATTTTCTAATTTGTTTTCCACTGGGGTGACATATGCAGACTTCCCATTAATATTATCATCAGTAAAGACAGTAGTAGCTAGCGGGGAAGCTGGAACTATTTTTGGCAAAATTTATTGCGTTCATTTTTAAAAATTGTAAAAGTTTTGACATAGCAAATGATTATTCATTTGTCCTTTAAAGTCACTTAATGCTATTTGCCAAAAGGTATTGAAAATATATAGACTTTGAACCTCTTCCTTTGTGAGATCACACACTATGCAATTAGGGATCATGACCTCTTAATTGATAATATCTTTGGTGACCTTTGACTATTAAAGAAATAATCTTTTGCAAATATGTATTTAAACATTTTTGTCAATTGTTTGGTAAAAAAATCCATTTTAAAACACCGTCTTGCTAAAATAGGCCTGTGGAAGATTGCAAGGTAAAGAAAATAATAAAATCAACAGGCTTTTTAAAATCTAGTCTAGGCACTATTTAAAGCACTATTTAAAAGATGTTTTTGTATGAAGAATAACACAGGAATGTCATTACTGCAGGGTGTTGTAAATAGATAGTAATTAATATTTTAAATGTGTAACTTTTGTGGTAGACTAAAGCAAAAAAATGTTTATTTGGTAAAAAAAATTATATTTTGACTAGTGCATTTCCTAATATAACTCATGTAGACAGCTTAATTGAACCATAAGTACATGGAACCTTGAGTAGGGCATGAGATTTTGTTGATTTGTCCAGACTGATGCCCCAATAAATCCCAGAGTGACTTGGACAGTGAATGAAAAAGTATTTGAAAAGTCCCCTAAGGGGAATGGTGATAAAGGGGGAAAATTCAACTTCCCCCAGTTGAATTCTTGATATCCTCACAAGCAGTGGGGACAAACAAAGCAATAGGCTGAGCCCCCAATCTTGGGGTTTGTTCATATGAAACTTAACTCCACAAAGAATAGGTCAAACTACTTAAAATTATGCCTAAGAGTCACCCAGAAGAGAACCTGTTTTGTTGCTCAGATGTGGCCTCTCTCTCCAGCCAAGACAACAAGCAAACTCACTGCCCTCCCCCTCTCTACGTGGGACATGATTCCCAGGTGTGTGGGCCTTCCTGGTAAGGTGGGACAGAAACCCTGGAATGAACTGAGACTCAGAATCAAGGGAATGAGTAAACTTTCTTGACCAAAAGGGGAGAGGGTGAAATGAGACAAGATAAAGTGTCAATGGCTGAGAGATTCAAAGCAGAGCCCAGAGGGTATCCTAAAGGTAATTCTTATGCATTAAATAGGTATCACCTTCTTAGCCAAGATGCAATGGAGAGGCTGGAGGGAACTGCCTGAAAATGTAGAGCTGTGTTCTAGTAGCTATGTTTCTTGAAAATGATTGTATAATGATATAGCTATCACAATGTGACTGTGATTGTGAAAACTTTGTGTCTGATGCTCCTTTTATCTACCTTATCAACAGATGACTAAAACAAATGGAATAAAAATAAATAATTGGGGGAACAAATGATAAAATAAATTTAGATTGAAATGCTAGCGATCAAGGAAATAATGGTGTAAGGGGTATGGTATGTATGATTTTTTTCCTGTTCTCTTTTTAATTCTTTTTCTGAACTGATGTAAATGTTTTAAGAAATGATCATAATGAATATGCAACTATTTGATGATATTATATATTACTGATCACATATGTAGAAAAGAATGATCATAAAAAATCAATATAAAAAAGGAGCTGTGGTTTAAGGAAAAATCATGCATGAAATACAGGTTCACATTCAGCACCCCACCACTAGCACTTGCATGGTTGTGGAGAGTTTGTTGCCATGGATGATAACGCTTTTTTGTAACTCTCAATCAGCATTAATAGTGGGCAACAGTTTTAACAATTAATGAAAAATTATCAAAGCAGTACTATAATGGTCATTCAAAGTTTATAGCCCAGTTTATACAGATAATTCAGAACAGCCCATGGTGAACTGTGAGCCTCTACATGCTTTTGATTCATTTACCATTCTTTTTCTAATTCTCACAGGTGTGAAATTAGGTTACTGGTTTTAGCTCTTTTTTCTTTGATAATACAGGAATTTAGGGCCATAAATATCCCTCTCACCAGCGCCTTCACTGAATCACATCTGTTTTGATGCGGGTTTTTTGGATGCATTTTTACTCAAGGATTTACTGATTTCTCTTGAGATTTCTTCTTTGACCCACAGATTGTTTGTGCATCTTATTAACCTCTACATGTTTGTGAATTTTCCAGTTCTTCTACTTTTTATTGATTTCCATATTAAATATATTGTGTTCAGAGAATGTGCTTTAAATCATTTCAATTATTTAAAACATACTGAAACCTGTTTTGTAACGCAACATGGAGTCCATCTTGGAGAATGATCAAGGGACCTTGAGAAAAATATATATCCTGCTGTTGGGTGTCCATTCTTCTCTATATATCTATTAAGTCTAGTTGGCTTTTCACAGTATTCAGGATTTTGGTTTCCTTATTTATACGCTGATTAGGTATTCTATGTATTGATGAGAGTGGTGTATTGGAATATCCAAGTATTATTGAACCGATGTCTATTTCTCACTGCAGTTTCCTAGTTACTAATCTTATGTATTTACTGTTCTCTGGTTAGGATCATAATCATTTATGATTACAGATTCTTCATGGGAAATTGTCCCTTGCACTAATATAATCTGTCCTACTTGTCACTTATAAGAGTTTCACATTTAATGTCTATTTTGTCCAATATTAGGAAAGTTACCCCAGCTCTTTTTGGTTACAGTTTGTGTGGAAGATGTTTTCCAAAACTTCACTGTCAATCTCCATGTTGCCTTTGGACTAAGGAAAGCCTTTAGGTAGATCATATATTTCAAGCATTCTGACAATCTGCATCTTTTGATGAATGCATTAATCCATGCACACTGTGTTATTACCCTAGAGGCAATAATTACATCGAATATTTTACCCTTTAATTTTGCATGTCATCCTTCTATTTGCCTTTCTTTTATTCTCTCAGATACACTTATTTTCTATGCTCTCCTCCAAGATTCTCTCTCCTCTCTTTTCCTTTCATACTGCAGAACTCCCTTTAATATTTCTTCAGGGAAAAGTATTTCATGTTTTCCTGTGAATATTTTAAACTGTACATATGTGTGAAGGATAGTTTTTCCACTTAAAGAATTCTTGGCTGGCAGTTTTTCTCCTTCAGAGAGAAATATATCATACTATAGGCTTCTCACCTCAATGCATTCTGATGAGAAATTCGTCCTTAATTTTAGAACACTCTCTTGTATTTGAGGAATTGCTTTTCTCCAGCTGCTTTCAGGATTCACTCTTTATCTTTGACATTTGTCATTCTTGTTAGCATTTGTACAGGTTTAGACCTAATACAATTCATTCAGTTTTTAACGTTTTGCTTCCTTGGTATTTGCATGTATGTTTTTCCTAAGACTATGGAAAATTCTTCCAAAATTTCCTCTAGTGTTCTTTCTGCCCCTTTCCACTTTTCCTATCATCTGGAACACTCATGAGCAATTGTTTATGCACTTCATGATGTTATTCATTTCCCTGAGACCCAGCTCCTGTTTTTCCATCTTTTCTCTATGTCTCCAGGATGTAAATTTCCATATCGTATCTTCTAGTTTGCCAATCCCTTCAACCTCAAGTTCAAAATATGTTACCATGTTTCTCTAGGATTTTTAAATCTCTTCTATTATCCTTTTCTCCCCCACAGTTCTGTTATCTTTCATTTAATTCTTTCAAATATTTTTATTCAACCTTATCAGAGTTCCAGGATCCATTTTAGCAGAAATGCAAAAGCTAATCCTCATTCACAGAGCATTACACTTCACCAGGAGTTCAACACCACCCTCGGGGACCATATCTATTTTTTCCATGACTCCTTGCTGTTTAACAGCAGACACATTGTATTACTCTTTTTTTTTCACTCTCAGACTGTAGTTTAATGATTACCATATAGTATTGCTGTATACATATTTTTCGAATGACTGAAAATAAATAGCTGAGTCAGTAGAACAAGTATTGCTAACTATTGGGAAGAAAGGAAATGCAGTGAAAGAAGCAGAAATATGTTGAGAGAGGACACCCCCATAAATCAGATCAAATATCAGAAGACAGAAATCAGACACAATGGATATTTTAGTGCTCCCAGAATCTCTATCCTGAATCAGTGATAGGGAACTCATTATGGGGAAACTTGCAGTACTAGTGTCCACCGCTAAAGAGAGGTGAGAGTCTAATGAGATAAGAGATGAACAAGAAGCTTAAAAGCTTTCTCCCAAGGGTCAAAATTGCCCCAAGTTTACATTGCATTACCTTTTTTTCCCTACAGAGAGCTAAATATCTTAGGGAGTAGAGAGACAAAAGAATACTTCATTAATGAGACTCATGGAAATTAAATTCATAAAACCATGAAAACATAAATGCTTTGCCTACACTGTCTCAAGCTACCAATCTCTGCTGAGGTGGAAACATAATTTTACCTTCTAGAAACCTCGTGAGTATTTACATCTTCCTGCCCTTCCTGGGAGCAGAGCTTCCAACTTCATCCATCATTCACGGAAGGCTCAGCATTGGTGAACTTAGAATCATCTTTGTTAATTTCTGGGTGAGTCACAGAGTCTGGACCTGAGTGTGGGGAATGCATTATGATTCTAGGATCCCATTTATTGAGAGTAACTTTAAGAGTATCAACAAGGATAACAAAGAGAGATAATCGTCCAATATCCTACCCAGGTAAAAACCTTGTGGTTGAGGGAGATGATGAATACAAAAAGTATCTTCTTTCCCATATCTGCCTTATCTCATGTTAGCTCCGTCATGGGCTTCATTTATGAAGGATCTTGTTGACCACATTCATCAATTTCTTCTTAAAATCATTCAACACAAACACTTTCATTAATTCATTCATCACAGGCACCAAGTGTTACTGTCAGAATAAATGAATGAGTAAGACTTCTTCTTTATTTCAAAGAGATTACATGTAAATATAGCAACAAACATAGATATGAGCACATGCAATATCCTGAGGTGGAAACTGAAGTCCTGGTGAAGTGGGTCCAAAGTTTGGACACATCTGTTGAGGTTTGTGAAGGCTTCCCAAGGATGCTGAAAATTGTACTGAGCCTGGCAGGGGAATATTTTCCTAATATTAGCAACTCAAAGGGAGAAGAGGATATAAACCCACCAAGAAAAGAAGGCAGGGAACTCATTGTGCAATTGATAAATTTGCAGGGGTGGTCAAGTTTAAAAGTAGATCTTAATATCTGATGAACAATGGTAGGAAGGGTGTGCAAAAAGCAACAGGGACTTGGGAAGGTTGTCAGCAGCCAGATAACAGAGAGCTTTGAGTTTTGTCCACAAGATTGGTATTTATGTTTGAAGTTATTGGAGAGTCAGTGCAGGGTTTATCAAAGGTGATGTTGGAGAAAATTCTTGCCCTGTAGAAAGTTCTTGATCAGTTTCTGTTGTTAAACTCCTAGGGAATTGATGAGGGCTATAAATTGCACAGTGGAAGTTGGCTTGGAGGTTTGGGGAAGGAGTATGGGTGAGGTTGTATCACAGCATATACAAATATTCTTTATGAATGCGAAGTACAATGTCAGACATGTTATAGTCATTTTTTTTCTTAATCTGTGAATTCTTAAATGTAATTGATATCTGCGTTCTGACCTAATGGGAGATGAATTGAGACTTATAGCAGAGTCTTATTCTTTTCCAAGGCATATACTCACATCTGGAATGAAGCTCAGTGTTTATTCCTAGATTTTGCATTTCATTAAGAAATTTATTTATTCATTAATCTGATTTTAAAAAATAGTGTGGAGACAGTGCAATGGTAGCTCAGTGGCAGAATGCTTCCCTGTGCTTGCCCATGTGAAAATAAATAAATAATTTCATAAAGCAGTGTGAGGCTTATTGAAAATTGTGTGGGAAGTAGAGACAGTTTCCAGAAAATCACATTCATTTTTGCGTATTCTGACCATCTTCCATCCACAATACCACATTACATCTATGTGTTATAAATGACAGTTTCTCAGACTCTCTTTGTTTTTGATGACCTGGATATTTTTCAGTGGTGCTGTAAGGTATTTTGTAAAATTTCCCTCAGTTGGAATTTGTTTGATGTTCTCCTCATGATTAGAATGGGATTATGGGTTATGGAGGAAGACACCAGAGATAAAATTCTATTTTCGTTACATTGTGTATCCAGGGCACATCCTACCAAATTCGCTTTTCACTGTTGATGTTGATGTTCATCAACAATGCTGGCCAGGTTTCCCCACTTTAAATTTCCACATTTTCCTGCTTTTCCATACATCACCTTTGGAAGGGGGTTAGTGCTTGAAGACAGACTTTAGGAGTGGAAATCAACTCACATTCTGGAGACAGCAGTATCTACATAAAGCTTTGCATACATCTGCATGGGAGATTTTGTCTTCTTATTCATATATTACATATTTTCTTTAAATCATTATAGACACATGACCTTTATTTTATACTTTGGATTGTGATACAATACTACTTTATTTATTTTGTTGTGAGGTTTTTTTCACTTTGAGCAATGGGATATCTTTCAAAAGTGCTCCATGTCTCTTGGATTTATCCCAATCATTGAATGCTTCATTTTAGTACCTACTTAATTTCTGGTGGTACACCATGCTCTAGGCTCTTCCTGTGTATTTCTATTCCAGGTCTAGGGTCAACCATTTCTCCAAGGAAAGTTTTATTGAACAATAGTGTTAAAATAAAGGTCCAGGCACTATATGTGCTCCATGTTACTAGGACATATAGGCACCTTCCAAAGACAGAGTAAGAAAATATTTGCTTGTCTGCCAAGTTCTGCATATACACAGACCTGCAAATATATCTACACGTAACCTTCTATCTATATTAACCTACTCATGCTGATGTGTCTCACTCTAAAGCATTGCCAGGTAGAATGTTTACTGTCCTGCCCTTACTTATAGTTATCTACCCTCTCTGCAGTGGGAAATGCACTCTCCTCACCTGACATCCTCTACTTAATGTCTTGATTCCAGTATACATGTGCAGATATGATAGAATTATCAGCCTACACTCTGGTAACATAAGCTTTATCCAGTAAAATACAGTAGTTATGCAGATTCAGTCTCCTTTATTTTCCAGAATCAATTCATATCCAGTATTATCATTTCAGCTTCTTCTCCCCTCATCCCCTCAGCAGTCATGTTTCATATGATTGTTACACAATTAGATTGTTTTATCACATTTGGCATTCCTATTATCCGGACAATTAGTCTTCTATTTGCATATCTATGGTTAACCATTGTTTGTTAAGGTCGGTTTAATAAATACATAAAATCAGGTGTCTATAATTAAAGGATTATAGAGAATAGATTCACTGCTCTAAAAAGTGCTTTCTGATTCACCTATTCAATCTTTCTTTCCTCTCCTCAATCCTTTGAAACCAGTGATCAATCTATTGTCTCTATTATTTGAACTAATCCAGAAAGTCATATAATTGAAATTATACTTATGCAGGATATTTAGACTGCTTTGTTCAATGACCAGTAATCATGCTAGTTGCATGCTTGACTTTTGTGACTAGAGGGAACATTCATTTTTATCACTGAGTAATATTCCATTGTATAGATATAGTTGAGTATGTTTATCCATTGACCTTAAAGGACATCTTGGTTGTTTTCGTATTTCGTAGATTATACAAAAACCTGCTATAAAATATTCATGTATAGGTTTTGGTATGGATTTAAGTTATCAAATCAGCTGGATACTTAATGGCACAATTTCTAGACTGAATGGTGAGACTAAGTTTAGTTTTGCTAAATACTACCAAACTACCTTCTGGCTGCACCGGTTTGATTTCTCACTAGCAGCAAATTAGAGTCAGTCCTGCTCCCCATTATGAATAGCCTGCAGTATTGTCAGTGTTTAGGTCATGTATTCTAAGAGGTGTGTGACGATATGTCGCTGCAGTTTAATTTTTCAATTCCCTAATGAAAAATTATCTTGAGCCTATTTTCTCATGCTTATTTGCCACCTGCATGTCTTCTTCATTTCAGTTTCTGTTCAGAATTTTTGCCCAGTTTTCTTCATTCCGTGTATTTTTCTTTTGATGGTTGTTAATGGTTCTTCGTATATATGAATGCAAGTCCTTTATCAATATCTATCATAGAGCATAAGTTTTATATTTTAATGAAGTCCAATTAATAAATGTCCTCTGTCATGGATCATGATTTGGGTGCTTTTTCTAAAAACTGATCACCAAAGTACAGGCTACAAGATTTTCTTGGATATTTTCTTTCAGAAGTATTATACTTTGCATTTTAATTTTGAGCACAGGATTCATTTTGAGTTAAATTTTGTGAAATGTATTCAATATTTGTTTATGTTCCTTTTTGTTTTGCATATTTATATGCAATTGTCCCACAGCATTTATTGAAATATCTTACTTTTTCCATTAAATTGCTTTTACCCTTTGTCAAAGGCCAGTTGACTATATTTGTGTGGGTCTATTTTTGAGTTTGCTAACATCTATTTTGCATGTCTATTGAGTTCTCACAGATTAGTTCATGTGTCTGTTTCACCAATACAACATGGTTTAATCATTGTGTTTTAATAGTTATATTTGACATCAGATAGTATTGTATATTCTAGTTGCATATTCTCCAACTTCGGTATTCTTCAGTATTCTCTAGGTAATCTAGGGTTTTTGCCTTTCCTTAGAAACCTTAAAATTATTTTATTGAATATCACCAAACTAACTTCTTGACTTTGGGAATGGGGTTGAGTTGAAAGCATTGATCAGGCTTAGATGAAATGACATATTAACAGTATTGATCTTTCAATCTATACATATAGAAAAATTTTATTTATTTTAAATTTTATTGCAATAATCTATATACAACTCAAACTTCTCATTCTAACCATTTTCATCATGCAATTTAACAATATTGATGACATTAAAAATATTGTACTACCGTCACCAATATCCATGACCCAAATATTTCATCACATAGTGCAAAATAGCTGGTCAAATGATTTTTGAATGATGTAAAGTCTAAGAGCATTTAAGGTGGAACATACTGCCTTGGGAAAAAGTTTAAAGTTATGGACAGGTAGGCTTCTTAGCAATGGCATCAAAGAGAAGTAGAAACATTTGTTTACCCTGACATTTTCAAATAAAGGGCACAAACTCTTTATATAATTAAAAGAGGTAATTAGGTCAATATATTTGTAACACAAACCATAGCATTTATGTTAATTTTCTGAGAGCTGCTTGTACCTACACCTGCCTTGCTCTGGTCTCTGTTTCAGCATTTTCATGAGTTACATGGAATCAGAGAATGAAACACGTGTTTCAGAATTTATACTTCTGGGACTCTCAGAAGACACAGAAGTGCAGCCCCTCCTTTTTTCTCTCTTCCTGATTATGTACCTGGTCACTCTCATTGGGAACCTCCTCATAGTCCTGGCCACCATCTCTGATGCCCACCTGCACACACCCATGTACTTCTTCCTTGCTAACCTTTCCTTTACAGATGTCTGTTTAACCACCACCACTGTCCCAAAGATGTTGGTGAATATCCAGACGGAGACCAAAACTATAAGTTATGGAAACTGCCTCACCCAGATGTACTTTCACATGGTTTTTGGAGCATTAGATGACTTCCTCTTAACTGTGATGGCTTATGACCGTTATGTGGCCATCTGTCACCCACTGCACTACATAGACATCATGAACCCCAGGCTCTGTGGTCTCCTGCTGCTGGCATCATGGATGTTGAGTGTTCTGGACTCTCTTTTACATGGGCTAATGGTTTTGCAATTGACTTTTTGTACAGAGTTGGAAATTTCTCACTTTTTTTGTGAATTTACTCAAGTAATCCAACTTGCATGTTCTGACACCTTCCTCAATGAACTACTGATGCATTTTGCAACTGGAATTCTGGGTGGTATTCCACTCACTGGCATCCTTTTCTCTTACTCTAATATTGCATGCTGTATTTTGAGAATTTCATCAAGTGGAGGCAAGTTTAAAGCATTTTCTACCTGTGGGTCTCATCTTTCAGTGTTGTCCTTGTTTTATGGAACAGCCTTTGGAGTGTATCTTAGTTCTGCAGCTACACAAAACACAAGGACAAGTACAATAATTTCTGTGATGTACACCGTTGTCACTCCCATGCTGAACCCCTTTATTTACAGCCTTAGAAACAAGGACATAAACGATGCCTTGAAAATAATTTCATGCTGAGAGAGTCTGTATGTACAAGGATTCTTTGCCCCAAATTCAGAAATTTGCTCTCCATTAACAGACGTTAACTACTGGAAATGTAAACCAAATTACTCTTGTCAGTGTATATAAAGTTAATATGCTTTATTCTAGAACTTTATCTCTACTTTTCATCCATCAAAAAATCTTGTTTATTCTGTATTTTCTTGAAATCATAGGACCTCTACGAATGTATTCCCAGAATTCAGTATTGAGCTCGACTCTTCTGCCTGAATATTCAATGGTAAATGTTTAATACGGGTCATAATGTACAAATAAAATTGTTGTAATTGCTGGAGGGTTGAAGACGTATTGTCTTTCTGAAAGTAGAAATAAACTGCTCTTTTTTAATATGTTTTTGGTGTAAACCATTTGTCATTTCAAATGCTCTGTACTTGTGTCCAGGGTTGTGTTAATCAGCTCTTGAAACAGGGCATATCCTGGATTTGAGTCACAACATGAGGAAGTTTCAATAAGCCACATCCATCTCCATCTGTGACTTTCTCCTGTAGAGTTCCATAAAAGTTAGTTGAGGATACAAGAGACATTACAGCCCCTGATTCTTCAATCGTTGATGGTTTTACTATCATTGGATTTCTTTCAGAGATGCAAATTTGCTCTTTAAGGATTATTTGCACAGGCGGGGACATTTTTCAGTAGCTTTAACACTTCCTACAATCATAGGCCTCCTTTACCGATTCTAAAAGCAATTTGGGTCATTTTCCTATTGCCAGCTCTTTTTTAACCCATTAATGCAAGATGTTAGGTAATAATATCACGGGTTTTGTAGAAGCCCTGTGTTCTTTGTGAGGTAGAATACCACTAATGCTTTCTTTATCAGAGCCACTGGGAAATTAGACTGATATTTTGAGAGGAGAGATTGCTCTGAGGTAATGTCTGGTTAGGGAAAAAAAGATGTGGTCATTTATATAATTCACTTTATATGTTTTGCAGAGTTGTGAATTCATTTATATTGCAATATATTCACTCAAGGATCACACTGTGTTTTAATCATACCCACATCAGAAATGTTATTTACCTAGAAAAGAAATTTGATTGATGAGTGCTTCAAATTTCTTGGTTTGGATTATCCCATAATCTGAGGATTGAAATTCTCAGTTTGTCATTTTTTGATATCTTGCCAGGGCAAGTAAACCACCCACCTTACTCCATATTCATTGAGTTTGAATTCTCAACAAAACATTTTATCACATAAACCAGACCGTTTTCCAAAAGTCTTTGATAAGCACTTTCTTTAGGATTGACTATAAACATTATATTATGAATCATACTTTGCCATTGCTAAACGTGCACTAGTTGTACACATTTACCCAAAGTATGCAGCATCATTGTGGTCTCACTTACAACAAGATCATGTATCATTTCCCAGAATCTTATCCAGGAAGATCCATGCATTTGCAATCAGTTCATGTATCTACTAATTTACTTGCATTGCTCTTTTTCCTTAAGCGGAAATCTCTTTCCAAAACAATCTCTAAAATATTATTGAAGAAATTTAGTAGGATATACTCTCAAAACCTTTGAAAAAGCTAGAGGTATGTCTTTCAAGTAGAAAAAAAAACTGGAAAAATAAACAAAGCCACTATAAAAGTGTCCAGCCAGGAAATGCATTACTTCTGCTCTATCAGGAATGTTGGATATCAAGAAGTCTCCACTAAAGTGTTAGATAGGCAAATGCAACATTTTCTGCAATTCAGGTAGTAAGAAGCTCTTCCCATGAGTATTGATTACTTATACACCTGCTAGTTCAACATCCTCTCCAGCACAAGATCCAAAACTAGAAGGAGGGGGAAATGTCTGTTAGGGGCCAGTCCACCTCATCCATGTCACACCATATCATGTAGATGCCATGCAGGATGCATCTTTATTTACACTTGAGTGTACTTCGGGAGGAAGGGCGATTGTATCTCCTTCAAAATTTCCAAATACCTCCTATTTTCTTTTCAATGCACCCAGCTGGTAGACAGGTTCTGAGAAAAGATATTTTGTACAGCTTGTCCTGAGTGAGTAATGGAAACCTTTGCAATTCTGCTGTATACACCAACTCTTCAAACTTTACTTCTATCACCATTCCAGCAACTCCAATTTTTTCTCAGATGAAAAATATTCCTGTGATTGTGAGTACAACTTTATTCTTCTCCAGAACCATTAAATTAAGTGATAACAATTATGATTCAATCTGAACTAAAGAAATAGATTTGTTCTCACAGAAAATTAAATTTTATTCTTGAAGAATCTATACATGAATACAAGGAAAAAATAATCAATTTGGGTGCTATTGATAAAAGCAGTGCAGTGTGGGTTTTATTTGAAGGAAAATGTTGAAGAGTCATTAAAATTCATATATCTGCAAAATAAATTTTCAGGAATCGTGGTGTGAGATAAACGCCATTTTACAGATGGAAATACAATTATTTTCCCAGCAGATATATGGGATTTAATTCTTGTCTTCAAACTGTCAATGCTATGTTATATAGAAGGAGGAGAAGACTCATTTTGAGGCAGTATGTACTGTTCAATGGTATTCCATGGGATACATCCAATACTTATTTACTGGGACTGTTCCATGCAAAATTTAAGATATACAAAAGATGCATGCTTTCTGTTGGAAGATTAATTGTAAAGAGTAGGATAAATCAGAATAAACACTATCAGAAACAGGGAAGAGGATTTATATTCATACGCCATAGAAAGCAGTAACAGAGCCCTCACCAGTTAGAATGCACCATAAAAATGTAGCCAGTGTCAAAGGGCATGTATGTGATACATAGGAGGAATGAATTTTTCCTCCCCTGCCAAGAGTTGAGTTTCCAAGAGAAACAAGTGACAGAGTTCCAAAGTTGGATGAGAGGGTCTTGGAAAGCATCTCCTAGTAGTCCTCCACCTTTGACAACATTCTCATTTTCCCTTCAATTTCAGATCACCTTCCTCAGAAGTATTGGATGGAACCACAGTGCTCTGAGATAAATCAAGCAAACTAGATTATTTATGTTTCATCTCCTTGAGTTTCAGAATGCAGACATTTTCTTTTTATCTGTTACCTTGGGTGAAAATAGAGTCAGTGGATAAAAGAATCACTTGAATTATCCAAAGAAGGTCAGTAGTGCTGTAGGAAAGAAATATGATGGCAGGGAATGTTTTATCTGTAATAGCTACAGGAATTAGGGAAAATTTACAATTTAATAAATAAAAAGAAAAAATAAATTTGTTTTATTGTCTAATGTCTTTTTCTGGATTCCACTTTGGTTTCTACTGCAGCCAATTTTCTTTCAGTTCCACTTCAGGGAAATTTTAAATTTTTATAAATGTATATTTCAAGCATCAATGCTTTTTTGATGTTTTTATTTTATTAGATGTTGTGGTTTAAGGAAAATGCATGCATAAATTACAGATTCACATACACCACCCCACCATCAACACGTGCATGCCTGTGGGGAGTTTGTTGCAATGGATGATAATGCTTTTTTTGTTAGTCTACTTCTTTGTTAACAGTAGTTAACAGTTTTAACAATTGATGAAAATTATCAAAGTAGTACTGTAGTGACTGTCCATAGTTATATATCATTATCTCCCCCATATTCCCAATATGCAGTTATTGTTTTTTATACATGTCTTTATTTTAATTCTTATCTACTCATACCCTGGATAGAGGGATTGTCAGTCACAAGGTTTTTACAATCAAAGGGTCACATTATGAAAGCTCTACAGTTATGCAGTCATTATCAAATATCAAGGCTAATGGATTACTACAGATTCAGGTATTTCCTTTTGGGTATTCTAACGTACTAGAAAATAAAAATTTGTGCCATATGTATTTGAGTCAGTAGTCAAAATCGTTTGTTAGTGACACCTCTCTCTCTCCCATTTGATCATTCTCTCAATCTTCTGATAAGTCTTGGCAATAACAATTACCTTCATGCTGGAAAATGGTGTTGACCTTACCGGGTAAGGAAAGAAACAGGTTTAATTCCCTTGGGAAACTGATACCTCTGGATTTCAAGCTTATCTGGGATACCAACAATTTGGAGTCTTATGGTTTCTGAAAAAAAAATAAGCTTAATAAAAAGAACTCTTATAGATTCTTAGTTAGAATCCTGGATTTCCCTTAGGATTTTAATGAACACTTTTAGCAGTGGCTTGGCATACTGTGGGATTCTTTAATTTCTGGATGAAGTCTGTGAAAGAGTAACCTCTAACAGGACAATTCACCTCTATTTGAAGTCTCTTGACCACTGAAAGTGAAATTTACCTCATTTCTTTTCCTCATTTTGGTCAACAAGGTATTTCCAATCCCATGATGACAGGACCAGGTTCATCTCTGGGTGTCATATTCTATGTTTCCAGGGAGACACACCCATTAGAGTCATACCGCAATGGTGGGGAGGAAAGTGAGTTCTTTGCAGAGTTTGGTTGAGAGAGAGGCCACATCAGAGCAACAAAATAGATTCTCTGAGGGTGACACTTAGGCATAATTATAAGTAGGCTTAGCATCACCATTGCAGAAATAGCTTTCATAAGGACTTGCATTAAGATTGAGGTAATTTGAGAATTCCCAAGATGGGGAAGATTAATAGTTCAACGTTTTCCCCAGTCCCTCAAATGGACTTTACAACTCTTTTTTATTTTCTGCCCAAAAATACTATGGAATGTATCAGGGTATTATGTTAATCTGTACAGAAAAAGAAGATCTCACTCCCTGTTCAGGAATTAAAAGAAACAGTTGCCTCTATGAGATGGATCAAGATTAAAACATGGCTTTTCTAGGGTACATAATACTTTCAAACCAGGATAGATACCACAGAGTATTTGTCTTTTCATTACTGGCTTATTTCACTCAACACTATGTCCTCAAGTTGCACTCACCTAGTTGCATGCCTTACACTGCCCTCCAGAGGGGCTGAACCATTGTACATTCCTTCCAACAGTGCCTGTCCACATTTTCTCCAGCACTTGTATCATTCAGCTTGTCTATTTTAAATACAATTTTATTGTGATATATTCACATATCATATAGTCATCCAAGACACACAATCAGTGTTCATGGTATCATCATATAGTGGTGCATTTATCATCACAACCTATTTTTGCACATTTTTATTACTCCATAAGCAATTAAAGTAAGAATAAAAATAATAGTAAAAAAGAACATCCAAAACATACCTAACCTTTTCCCTGCTTATTATTTATTTTTGCTTTTTGATCTTACTCATCTGTCCATACAATGGATAAAGATAGTGTCAGTCACTAGGTTTTCACAATCATTCCTCATATGGTAAAAACCATATAATATACAATCATCTTCAGACCAGACTTCATTTTGTTTCAAGGATTTCCCTCTAGTTATTCCAATACCCCCAAAAAAGAGTTCTTAATCCATAAGAATAACCACTAGAATGACCTCTTGACTGTGCTTGAAATCACTTAGCCATTAAATCTTTAATTTGCTACATTTCTCTTGGGGTTAGAAGGTCTTTCTCAATCCTACAATGCTAGGGCCAGGATTGTCCCCAATAGTCACGTTCAATGTTTCCAGTGAGTTCTACAGCCCTGGGAGTCATTTTCCATCTAGGGGGAGGCAGTCAGTTTGCCTGTGGAGAAAGCTTAAAAAGAGAAGCAACATCTGAGCAGCAAAAGTACTTCCCTCAGGATGACTCTTAGATATGATTATAAGCACTCTTAGCAAGTTTGCAGGAATATGTCTCATAAGGGCAAACCCCAAGATTGAGCTCTTGGCCTATTAAATTGATACTACCCAATGCTTCTGACAATATCATGTCTTTTCTATGTGGAGAAATATACTTTTCCTGTGTCTTCCCCCAGCGCTGCCAAGGAAGGATCAGGTTTTACACAACGAGCTCACACTTAAGAACTTAGAAATAACAGTTAAAACTCAGGAATAGATGTAACTGCTATAAGAGCTACAATCTAGGAGATTTTGCAATAGGGATTCTGCTGATAATCTATGCTCTAGGGGTCAACTGTCTTGAGTTTACACATCGTACTTAGTCCATATTGGTGAAGTGTTATAAAATCTGTCTCTTTGTTTCTGGCTTATTTTAGTCCACATACTGTCCTTAAGGTTCAATAACCTAGTTGTATGCCTCAAAACTTCATTTCTTCTTGCAGCTACTCAAAGTTCCATTGGATGTTACACCAGTTTGACCTTAGGTTTTTCAACTGATGTACCCTATGCCCATCTCCATCCATTGCAAGTCATGAAAACTGCCACAATAAACACCGTGTACAAATGTCTATTCAAATCCTTGCTGTCAGTTCTTCCACGTACATACCTAATAACATGGTTGTGGGATCCTATGGCAACTGTATATCTGGTCTCCTGTGGAGCCACCACATTGCCCTCCTAGGGGCTGCACCATTCTACTTCCCTAACAACAGTGAACACACACATCTCTCTCTCCACATTTTCTCTAGCCCTTGTACCTTTCTGTTTGTTTTCAAAACATTTATCCAAACACCATACATCTTAAGTAAACAATCAGTGGTTTCCACTATACTCACATGGTTATATTTTCACTGCCACAATCTATATGAGAATATTTTCATTTCTTTTGCCAAGAAAGAAGAGAAACATAAGGAAATTACAACAAGTATCCCATAACTCACCTTGTATATCCCTCTGTTGGCATTTAGTTTTGTCCTATTGCTTTTTCTTACAATTCATTAAAGAATATTGCAATGTTACTAGTAAATACATCCTACTCTGCATTAATTGTATTTTTTCCATATGCCACCCCATTTTTTAACACCTTGCAGTCATGAGATTCATTTATTCTCTCTCATGTAAAAATTTTCTATGAATTGCTAACTTATACAGTCCAGTATTTATCCTCTATCTTTCCTTCTGGTGTCCTATAAGCCCCTAGACTTCTACTTCCAACCATACTCAAATTCAGCTTTGTTCATTATACTTACGATATTGTGCAACCATCACATAATATTGTGGTATCCATTTGTGGTTTTTAACTAACAATCCTGTTGAATATTCTGTACTTCTCCAGCATCAAGTGCTCAAATTCGACCCTTTTCTATCTCTTCATAGCCTATGTTTCTCAACTTTAATTCTCAGAGTTTACTCATTATAGTTAATTCATATTAGTGAGAAACACAGGATTTGTCTTTTTGTTTCTGGCTTATTTTGCACAAAAAAGCATCCTCAAGATTCATCCACATTGTTACATGCTTCATGACTGTATTCTGTCTTACAGTTGCCTTCTATCCATCATATATATATATATACTACAGTTTGTTTAGCCTCTTATCTATTGAAAGATACTTGGGCTATTTCCATCTCTAGGTAATTGTGAATTATATTTTGTTGTGCAAATGTCCATTCATGTCCCTACTTTCAGTTCTCTGAATATATTCCTAATAATGGGAATGATGAATCATATAGCAATTCTATGCTTAATTCCCTGTGGAAGTACCAAATTGTCTTTTCAAAATTACTAATTCTTCCACTTACTCATGCACCATCTTCTTACTTTCTTTTAGCTCCATGTTTTCCCTTAGCTCAGTGAAGCTATACAGAAGATATCATTTGGTTTCGTTGATTAGTTCTTCCAGTATAAACTCTTCTTTGATGTTCATTCATTTCTTCCTTTCAATGGGTTGTGTCTTCCTGTTCCTTGCATATCTTCAAATGTTCTATTGATTTTGGTCATTTGAATATTTTGATAGGTAACTCTAGCAATCATATTCTACCTCTAAAATAAGATTTTAGTGCAGAGTAGCCGTTTGTTGAATCACTTCTTCAACTCATATCCCAGTTTATACAGATAATTCAGAACAACCCATGGTGAACTGTGAGCTTTAACTTGCTTTGAATACATTTCCCATTGTTTTTTTTTTAGTTCCCCCAGATGCTAAATTAGATCATTGATTTTAGCTCTTTATTCTTATATAATACAGGAATTTAGGACCATAAATATCCTTATCAGAACTGCTTTCACTGAATCACATCTGTTTTGTTATGTGTGTTTGGTTGCATTTGGTCTCAAGTATTTACTGGTGTCTCTTGCAATTTCTTCTTTGACCCACAGATTGCTGGTTTGTCTTTTTTAACTTCTAAAAGTTTGTGAATTTTTCAGTTCTTCTGCTTTCTATTGATTACCATATTAAATATATTGTGTTCAGAGAAAGGGTTTTAGATCATTTCAATTTTTGAAAATATATTGAAATCTTTTTTGTAACACAACATAGGGACCATCTTGGAAAATGATCAAGGGACCTTTAGCAGAATATATATCCTGCTGTTGGGTGTCCATTGTTCTCTATGTATCTGTTAAGTCTACTTGATTTATCATAGTATTCAGGTTTTTGGTGTCCTTATTTCCAAGCTGATCATATATTCTGTGTATTAATGAGAGTTGTTTATAGAAGTATCCAAGTATTATTAAAATGATGACTATTTCTCAACTGCAGTTTGCTAGTTACTGACCTTATGTATTTAATGTTCTCCAGTTAGGATCATAAACATTTATAATTGAGATTTCTTCTTGGGGAATTTTCACTTGCATTAATATTATGTGTCCTATTTGTCTCATATAACAGTTTTGCATTTAAAGTCTATTTTATCCAATATTAGGATAGCTACCCTGCTCAGTTTGATTACAGTTTGCATGGAACATGTTTTCCCAAGCGTTCACTGTCATTCTCTTTCTTGCCTTTGGACTAAGGAACGTCTTCAGATAGATCATACATTTCTTACATTCTGCCAATCTGCATCTTTTGATGAATACATTAATCCATTCACATTGTGTTATTACACTAGAGGCAGTAATTACATCAAAGATTTTATCCTTTAATTTTGCATGTCATCCTTATACTTGCCTTTCTTTTATTCTCTTAGTTACAATTACTTTCTATGCTCTCCTCCAAGCTTCTCTCTCCTCTCTTTTCCTTTCAGCCTGCAGAACTCCCTTTATTCTTTCTTGAGGGAGAAATATTTCCTGTTTTCCTGTGAATATTTTAAACTGTACATTTGTGTGAAAGATAGTTTTCCAAGTTAAAGAATTCTTGGTTGGCAGTTTTTCTCCTTCAGGGAGAAATATATCATACTATAGCTTTCTCACCTCAATGGATTCTGATGATGAATTGGTCTTTAATTTTACTACAGTCTCTTTGTATGTAGGAAATTGCTGTTCTCCAGCTGCTTTCAGGATTCACTCTTCATCTTTGACATTTCTCATTCTTGTGAGTATTTATACAGGTGTAAGCCTATTAGAATTCATTCATTTGTTAATATATTGTGCTTCCTGGGTATTTGCATATATGCTAAAACTTGGGAAATTTCTTCAAAAATTTCCTCTAGTGTTCTTTCTGCCCCTTTCCACATTTCTTATCCTTCTGGGACACCCATGAGCAAATGTTTATGTTCTTCATGATGTTATTCAGTTCCCTGAGACCCAGCTCCAGTTTTCCCATCTTTTCTCTATCTTTCCAGTCTGTAAATTTTTATATCACATCTTCTAGTTTGCCAATCCTATCTCAAGTCAAAATATGTTGTCATGTTCCTCTAGGATCTTTTTAATCTCTTCTATTGTCCTTTTGTTCCATAAAGTTCCGGTGTCTTTTATTTCATTGTTTCAAATCTTTTTATTCAACCCTATCTGAGTACCAGGATTCATTTTATCAAAAATGCAAAAGCTGATCCTCATTCACAGAGCATTACACTCCACCAAGACTTCAATACCAACCTCAGGGGCCATATTTATTTATTTCCATGACTCTTTGTTGTTTGACAGCAGACACATTATATTATTCTTTTTTTTTCATTCTGAGACTGCAGTATAATGATTACCATATAGTATTGCTGAATACATATTTTTTGAATGACTGAAAATAAATAGTTTAATGAGGAGAACAACTATTTCTAACTATTGGGAAGAAAGGAAATGCAGTGAAAGCAGCAGAAATATTGTTGAGAGAGGACAGCCCCATAAATCAGATCAAATATCAGAAGGCAGAAATCAGAGACAATAGATATTTTAGTGCTCCCAGAATCTCTATCCTGAATCAATGATAGGGAACTCATTATGGGAAAACTTGCAGTACTAGCGTCCACAGTTAAAGAGAGGTGAGAGTCTAATGGGATAAGAGATGAACAAGAAGCTCCAAAGCTTTCTCCCTAGGGTTAAAATAGACCCAAGTTGCATTGCCTTACCTTTTTTCCGTCCAGAGAATTAACTATCTTAAGGAGTAGAGAGACAAAAGAATACTTCATTAATGAAACTCCTGGATATTAAATTCATAAAAAAGCATGGAAAAACAAATGCTTTGTCTACACTGTCTCAAGCTACCAATCTCTGCTGAGGTGGAAACATAATTTTACCTTCTAGAGACCTCAAGAGTACTTACATCTTCCTGCCCTTCCTGGGAGCAGAGCTTCCAACTTCATCATCATTCAGGGAAGACTGAGCATTGGTGAAATCAGAATCGTCTGTGATAATTTTTGGGTGAGTCACAGAGTCTCGTCATGAGTGTGAGGAATGCATTATGAGTCCAGGACCCTATTTATTGAGAGTAATTTTGGGGCATCAACAAGGATAACATGGAGAGATAATCCTCCAAAGTCCTACCCAGGTAAAGAGTTTGTGGTCAAGGGAGATGATGAATACACTAAACCATCTTCTTTGCCATATCTGTCTCATCTAATGTTAGCTCACAGTCAGGGGCTTCATTCATGAAGGATCTTTATATCCATATTCATCCATTTCTTCTTAAAATCATTCAACACAGGGCGGGACACAGTGGCTCAGTGGCAAGAACACTTGCCTGACATGCCAGAGGACCTGAGTTCGATTCCCGGTTCCTGCCCATGTAAAAAAAAATCATTCACCACAAACCCTTTCATAAATTCCTTCATGGTAGGCACTGAGTATTACTCTCAGAATAAATGAATGAGTAAGACATGTTCTTTATTTCAAAGAGATTACATCTAAATATGGCAACAAACATAGAAATGTGCACATGCAATATCCTGAGGTGGAAACTGAAGTCCTGGTGAAGTGGATCCAAAGTTTGGACCATCTGTTGAGGTTCGTGAAGGCTTCCCAAGGATGCTGAGAATTGTACTGAGTCTGGCAGGAGGAATATTTTCCTAACATTAGCAATTCAAAGAAAGAAGAGGATATAAACCCAGCAAGAAAAGAAGACAGGGACAAAAATGTGCAATTTATATATTGTAGGGTGTGGTCAACTTTAAAAGTAGATCTTAATATCTGATGAACAATGGTAGTGAGGATGTGACAAAAGGAACATGAGCTGGGGAAGGTTTTCAGCAGCAGACAACAAAGAGCTTTGAGTTTTGTCCACGAGATTGATATTTATGTTTGAAGTTATTGGAGAGTCGGTGCAGGATTTATTACAGGTGATGTTCAAGAAGATTCTTGCACTGTGGAAAGTTCTGGATCAGTTTCTGTTCTCAAATTCCTCAGGAACTGATGAGGGCTGGGAATAGCACAATGAAGTGGGCTTGGAGGTTTGGGGAATGAGTATGTGTGGGGTTGAATCACAGCATGTACAAATATTCTTCATGAATACAAAACAGAATGTCAGACACGTTTTACTCATTATTTATTCTTAATTCTGTGAATTATTAAATGTAATTTCTATCACTGTTCTGATCTAATAGGCGATGAGTTGAGAATTATAGCAGAGTCATATTCATTCCAAGGCATATACTCACATCTGGAATGAAGCTCAGAGTTTGTTCCTAGAGTTTTGCATTTCACTAAAAATTTTACTTCTTCATAAATCTAATTTCAATTAGCAGTGTGAGGGCTTTACAATGCTACTCAGTGACAGAATGCTTATTAATTAATTAAATAAATAAATAGATAGATAGATAATTTTAAAAAGCAGTGTTAGACTTATTGAAAAATTATAACGGTAGTAGAGACAGTTTCCAGAAATTCACATCCATTTTTGCTTATTCTGAACATCTTCCATCCAGAACACCACATTACACCTATGGGTTATAAATGACAGTTTCTCAGACTCTCTTTGTTTTTGATAACCTGGATATTTTTTAGGGGTGCTGGAAAGGTATTTGTAAAATGTTCCCAAGTTAGAATTTGTTTGATATTCTCCTCATGATTAGACTGGGATTATGGGTTATGGAGGAAGACAGCAGAGATAAAATTCAATTTTCATTACCTTATGTATCCAGGGTACGTCAAACCAATGTCGCTTTTCACTGTTGATGTTGACATTTATAAACAATGCTCGTTCAGATTTCCCCACTTCAAAATTCCTCATTTTCCTGTTTTTCCATATATCACCTTTGGAGGGGGTTAGTAATTGAAGACACACTTTAGGAGTGGGAATCAACTCACATTCTTGAGAAAGCAGAATCTACATAAAGCTTTGCATACATCTGTATGGGAGATTTTTGTCTTCATATTCATATATTACATATTTTTTTAAATCGTTATAGCCTCATGACATTTATTTTATACTTTGGGTTGTGATACAATACTACTTTATCTATGCTGTTTTGAGATTTGTTTCCATTTGGGTGATGGGATATCTTTCAGAGGTGCCCTGTGTCTCTTGGATTTATCCCAATCATTGAATGCTTCATTTTAGTTCCTATTCATTTCTTGATGGTACAAGATGCTCCAGGATCTTCCTGTATATTTCTATTCCAGGTCTTGGGTCAGCCATTTCTCCAAGGAATTTTTTTATTGAATAAGAGTGTTAAAATACAGGTCCAGGCACTAAGCGTGCTCCGTGTTACTAGGACATCTAGGCACTCTCCAAAAATAGAGTAAAAAAATATCTGCGTGTCTGCCAAGTTGTGCATATACACAGACCTGCAGATTTGCCTACATGTAACCTTCTATCTATATTAAACTACTCATGCTGATACATCTCACTTTAAACCATTTCCTGCCATGGTCCAGCCACAGCAGAGGGAACGGGATTGAAGGTGTGGAGGGTCGTCGGCGCGAGAAGAACACCAAGAGACAGCTTAGAGAATTTTCCTCTGAGAAGAGTTGCTTAGATTTATTTTTGCTTAACTGATTTTATACCCTTATTCTTGGCAAGGAAACAGGTATCACAGAATCATGGTTGTGTCATGGCTTACGTTTTAGGTAAAGTTACAGGTTCAGGGAAGCAAAGCGAAAGTACACGTTCTGATTTTCTTAGGAAAATTTACACAAGATTTTAATAGCAGCAAGATATTGGCTTAAACCACAGACATTGTGTTTGCAGTTTTCTGAGTTTAGACTTTCTGTTTCTATTATTTTACAGGTGAGGCTATATGTCAAGACCTATTTTAATCTGGTTAAAGGTTAGCTTGTTTTGATTAAAAGGTTACATTGTTTACTTAGATTTTTTATTGTTTTATAGCAATGGACCGGTGCCGTGGTGGGGGAGTAAATTTCCAGGATGGCTCAATGCAGGGTTTTTTAATTGTAAGTGTTTACTTTCTATGGGGTACTTTTCTGTGACTTGTTCTAAAAGCACTTCTGCCTGCTGTATCTGCAGCATGACTTGCTTAATGGGGGCGTCCCAACCTAATTTTTTCCAAACAGTCATTAACAAGGTTTTGCAATTTGTACAATTTGTATCATTTTTTTCAATTCTTTTGCTTTCTGATTCGTTTTGATATAATGCTTGGAGCACAACCAGCAACAAGAAACACACAATTAGTGTCGTTAATCCCAGTATTTTTCTATTACACCATTTTATGCCTCGTCCTCTTTTGGGGCGTTGAAGGCCTTGCCACCGCCCTTCCTTCCAGGGAACCGTGTCAAACCGGGAGGAAAAAGAGGACGCAGCAATTTCCAGGTAGAATATTTACTGCTCTGCCCTTAATTATGGTTAAACACCCACTGAGCAGTGGGAAACGTGCTCTCCTCACCTGACATCATCTACTTAATGACTTGATTCCAGTATACATGTGTAGATGTGATTTTGTCAGCCTCCACTCTGGTGAGGTAAGATTTATCCACTAGAATACAGTACTTATGCAGTTTCTGTCCCCTTTATTTTCCAGACTACATTCGTATCCAGTATTGCTATTTCAGCACCTTTTCCTCTCATCCCCTCAGTAGGCATGTTTCATATGATAATATCACAGTTCCTATTATCCTGACAATTAATATTCTATTTGCATATACAATGAGGTATTCTTTTTTTTACAAAGGTCAGTTTAATAAATACATAAATCAGGTGTCTATAATTATTGGATTATAGAGAATGGATTCACTGCTCTAAAAAGTGCTCGCTTATTCACCTATCCAACCTTCCTTTCCTCTCCCCATCCCTTGAAACCAATGTTCAGTATATAGGCTCTATTATTTGGACTTATTCAGAAAGTCTTATCATTGAAATCATATTTATGCAGAATGTTGAGACTGCTTTCTTTCAATTAACAGTAATCATGTAAGATGTATGCTTGATTTTTGTGACTAGAGGGAATATTTATTTTTACCACTAAGTAATATTCCATTGTTAGATATAGTTGAGTGTGTTTACATTGACCTTAAAGGATATCTTGGTTGCTTTCAGATTTTGGAGATTATACATAATGCTGCTATAAAACATTCATATACAGATTTTTGTATGGATTTAAGTTATCTAATTAGCTAGACATTTAAGGGCAATTTATCTGGACTGAATGGTGAGACTAAGTTTAATTTTGCTAAATACTCCAAACTATCTTCCCACTGCACCATTTTGACTTCTCACTAGCCGTGAATGAGAGTATGTACTGCTCCCCATTATCAATAGGCCATGGTATTGTCAGTGTTTAGGTCCTCAGGTATTCCCAGAGGTGTGTGATGCTGTATTACTGTGGTTTAACTTTGCAATTCCCTAATGACAAATGATGTTGAGCCTATTTTCACATATTTATTTGCCACTTGCTTATCTCCTTCATTTCCATTTCTGCTCAGAATTTTTTCCATTGGGTGTTATCTTTCTTACTGGCGGGTGTTGTGTTATTTGTCTATATGAATACAAGTCATTTATCAATATCTATCATAGAGAATAAGTTTTATAATTTAATGAAGTCCAATTAATAAATGTCCTTCTGTCATTGATCATGACTTGGGTGTTATTTCTTAAAACTGATCACCAAATCACAGGCCACCAGATTTTCTTGGATGTTTTCTTCTGGAAGTATTATACTTTGTATTTTAATTTTGAGTACAGGCTTAAATTTTACTTAATTTTTGTGAAATGTATACAATGTTGGTCTATATTCATTTTGTTTTGCAGCATATTTTAGTTTGCTAGCTGCCAGAATGCAACACACCGGTGATGGATTGGCTTTTAATAAAAGGGGATTTATTTTGTTAGTTCTTCAGAGGAAAGGTAGCTAACTTTCAACTGAGGTTCTTCCTTATGCGGGAAGGCACAGGGTGATCTCTGCTGGCCTTCTCTCCAGGCCTCTGGGTACCAACAACTTTCCCTAGGTTTATTTCTTCTGCATCTGCAAAGGCCTGGGCTGAGCTGTGAGTGCTGAAATGAGATATGCTGAGGTGCTTGGGCTGCACTATGTTGAGCTCTCTCACTTAAGCACCAGCCAGTTAACTCAAACATTATTCATTGCAGCAGGCACACCTCTTAGGTGGCTGCAGATGTACTCAGCAACAGATGAGGTTCATGTACCATTGGCCCATGTCCACAGCAACAGAGCTAGGTACCTTCTCCTGGTCAAGTTTGCAACTTAATCTAACCACCACACATGTTATCTGTCATTGCCCCACAGCACTTGTTGAAAAGATCTTACTTGTTCCATTAAATTGCGCTTGCTCCTTTGTCAAAGACCAGTTGACTGTATTTGGGTGGGCCTATTTTTGAGTTCCCTCATGTATGTTTGTTTGTGTGCTGAGTTCTTACAGATTAGTTCGTGTGTCAATTTCACAAATACAACATGGTTTAATCATTGTGTCTTTATGCTTAGACTTGAAATCAGATAGTATTGCATATTCTAGTTGTATATTCTACAACTTTGTTCTTCTTCAGCATTCTCCAGGTAATCTAGGACTTTTGCCTCTCTTTATAAACTTTAAAATTATTTTGTCAAATATCTACAAACTAACCTCTTGACATTGGTAATGTGATTAAGTTGAAAGAATACATCAGGTGGGGATGAAATGGCATATTAACGGTATTGATCTTTCTAACAATATAGATGGAAAAATTTTATTTATTTTAAATTTTTATTGTAGTAATCTATACACCACCCAAATTTCTCATTCAAGCCATTTTCTTTATGCAATTTGCCAAGATTGATGACAATAAAAGTATCCTACTACCATCATCAATATCAATGGACCAACGTTTTCATCACATAGTGCAAACTAGCTGGTCAAATGATTTTTGAATGAAATAGAGTAAAGAGCATTTGTAGTGGAACATATTGCCTTGGGATAAAGTTCAAAATTATGGACAAGGAAGGTTTGTTAGCAATAGGATCAAAGAGAAGCAGAAACATTTCTTTACCCTGAAATGTTCAGATAAAGGACACTAAATCTCTATATAATTAATAAGAAATAATTAAGTCAATATGTCTGCAATATAAACCATACCACCTATGTTAATTTGCTGATAGTTGCTTGTACCTAAACCTGCCTTACTCTGGTCACTGTTCCAGCACTTTCAGGAGTTACATGGATTTCAAGAATGAAACACATGTTTCAGAATTTATCCTCCTGGGACTCTCTGATGACACAGAAGTGCAGACCCTCCTTTTTGCTCTGTTCCTGATGATGTATCTGATCACTCTCATTGGGAATCTGCTCATCGTCTTGACCACCATCTCTGACACCCTTCCTGCACATGCCATGTACTTCTTCCTTGCTAACCTGTCTTTTGCAGACATTTGTTTCACCTCCACCACTGTCCCAAAGCTGATGGTGAACATCCAGACAGAGATGAAAACTGTAGTTTACAGAAAGTGCCCTCACCCAGATGTATTTTTTCATGGTTTTTTTGGAGGACTAGAGGACTTCCTCTTAACTGTGATGGCCTATGACCATTATGTGGCCATCTGTCACCCACAGCACTACATGGTCATCATGAACCCCAGGCTCTGTGGTCTCCTGCTGCTGTGGTCATGGATGTTGAGTGTTCTGGATTCTCTTTCACATGTCCTATTGGTTGTGTGATTGACTTTTTTGTACAGAGTTGGAAATCCACCCATTTTTTGTGAACTTTCTTAAGTAATCCCACTTGCATGCTCTGACACCTTCCTCAATGACCTAGTGATGTATTTTGCAAGTGGAATTCTGACTGTCATTCCACTCACTGGCATCCTTTTCTCTTACTCTAAGATTACATGCTCTATTTTGAGAATTTTTTCACGTGGGGGCAAGTATACAGCATTTTCTACCTGTGGATCTCATCTTTCAGAGGTATCCTTGTCTTATGGAACAGCTTTTGGAGTATATCTTAGTTCTGCTGCTACACAAAATGCAAGGGCAACTGCAATAGTTTCCGTGATGTGCACAGTGGTCACTCCCATGCTGAACCCCTTCATCTATAGTCTTAGAAACAAGGATGTAAAACATGTCTTAAAAACAATTTCCAGCTGAGAAAGTCTCTCATTAGAAGGACGCTTTGCCTCAAGTTAAGAAATTTTACTCTTCATTTACAGAGGTTAAATACTGGTAAATGTAAATCAGTTTAGACTTATCAGTATATAAAGGTAATATGGTATTTGCATTATTACTTGAACTTTATCTCTACATTTCATACATCCAAAACCCTTGTATATTGGGCAGGCCATGGTGGCTCGGGTGCAGAGTTCTCGCCTGCTTTACCTGAGACCCTGTTCAATTCCTGATGGCTGTCCATGTAAAAAAACAAGCAAACAAGCAAACTTGTAAATTCTGTACTTTCTTTAAATCATTTCACATCTAGGGATATATTGCCAGAATTCAGTATTGAGCCAGACTCTTCTGCCTGAATATTTTGTAGTAAATGTCAATACAGGTCATTAGGGACATATAAAATTACCACAATTACCGGAGAGGTGAAGGTTTATTGCCTCCCTAAAAGAAGAAATGAATGGGTCTTGTGTTATATGCTTTTGGTCAAAACTATTTGTCATTTTAAATGCTCTGTACCTGATGACAGGGTTGTGTTAATCAGCTCTTGAAATAAGGCACATACTGGACTTGAGTAAACTTATGATTAAGTTTCAATAAGCCACACCCATCTCCATCTATGACTTTCTGCTGTAGAGCTTCATAAAAGTTAGGTGAGGATATAAGAGACATTTCAACCCCTGATACCTCAATCATTGATGGTTTTACTAATCACAAAATTTGTTTCAGAGATAAAATTTTACTCTTTAAAAATTGTTTTTATAGGCAGGGACAATTTTCAGTAAATTTCCCTTGGCACTTCCTACAATCATCATCTTCTTTTACTGATCCTGAAAAGCAATTTGGGTCATTCTTCCATTGGCAACTGTGTCTTTTTAAACTATTAAAGCAAGATAAAATATCATGGGATTTTGTAGATTTCCTGTGTTCTTTGTGAGGTAGAATACTACTAATGCTTTCTTCATCAGAGCTATTGGCAAATTAGACTGACATTTTGAGATGAGAGATTGCTCTGAAATAATGTCCAGTTTGACACAATAAATGTGGTCATTTATTTTATTCACTTTATATCTTTGGTAGAGCTGTGAATTCATTTATTTTGTAATGTACTTATCAAAGAATCAGACTCAGTTTTAGTCATACCCGTGTTAGAACTCTAATTTGCCAGAGAAAAGAGATTTGATTCATGCAGCCCTACAAATTTCTTGGGTTTGATTGTGTGATAATCTGGGTATAAAAATTTTCACTTTGTCATTTTTTATGTCTCTCCAGGGAAAACAAAAGACCCACCTTTCTCCACATTCCTTGAATTTGAATTCTTAACAAAATATTGTATCACATAAACCAGAGAATTGTCCAAAAGTCTTTGATAAGCACTTTCTTTAGAAATGACTATAAAGAATATATTGTGACTCATACTTTTCCATTGCTAAACATACACTAGTTGTATGCATTTATCCAAAGTACCCAGCATCATTGTGGTCTTCACTTCCAACAAGTTCATGTATCAATTCCCAGAATCTTATGCAGGAATATCCATGCATTATAATCAGTTCCTTTATCTAATAATTTACTTGCATTACTCTTTTTCCAAAAGCAGAAAATTTCTTCATTTAAAATCTCTAAAAATTTGTGAAGAAATTTAGCAGGCACATGCTCTCATTAATTTGAAAAAGCTAGAGGTATGTCCTTCATGTACAAAAAAACTGGAAAAAGAAAAAGCACTAGAAAACAGTCCAGTCAGGAAATGTGATACTTCTGTTGTCACCAAGAGCATTGTATAATCAAGAAGACGCCACTAAAGGGTTAGATTGGCAAATGCAGCATTTTCAGCAATTCTGGTAGTAAGAAGCTCTTCCAATAGGTATTGATTACACAGGCACCTGTTAGTTCACCATCCTCTCTGGCACAGGATCACAAACTAGAAAGAGGGAGAAATGCCTGTTAAGGGCCAGTCCACCTTCTCTGTGTCACACCATATCATGTAGATGCCATTCAGGATGCCAAACTTACTTACATTTGACTGTACTTCAGGAGTAAGGGCGATTATATCTCTCAAAATTTCCAAATACTTCTTCTTTTCTTTTCAATACACTCAACTCATAGACAGGTTTTGAAGAAAAGATATTTTGTAGAGCATATCCTAAGTGAATAATGGAAACTCTACTATTCTGCCATATACACCAACTCTTCAAACTTTACTTCTATTAGCATTTCAGCACCTCCAATTTTTTCTCAGTTAAAAAATATTCCTGGGTTTGTTAGTAAAATTTTATTCTTCTCCAGAACCATTAAATTAAGTGATAACAATTATAATTCAATCTGAACTAAGGGGATGGATTTGTTTTCACAGAAAATTGAATTTTACTCTTGAAGATCTGATATATGGATACGTGAAAATAAAAACATTGTGTGCTGTTGGTGAAAGAAGTGTGGTGTTGGGTTTTGTTTGAAGGAAAATTATGAAGAGTAATTACAATTTAGATATTTGCAAAAGAAATTTTCACGAATCATGGTGAGAGATAAACACCATGTTACAGAGGGAAACAATATTATTTTTCCAACAGAAATGGGGGACAAGATCGCAGTCATCAAGTGTTCAATGTTATGTTACATAGAAGGAGGAGAAGGCTCCTTTCCAGTCAATATGCTCTGTTCAATAGTATTCCATTAGATAAATTCAATAATTATTTACTAGGACCTTTCCACGAAAAAGTTGAAAGTATACCAAAGATATGTATGCTTTCTATTGGAAGATTAATTGTCAAGAGTAAGGGAAGTGTGAATAAAGACAGTCAGAAACAGGAAACATGATTTAAATTCATACTGTGCAGAAAGCAGTAACAGAGCCCTCACCACTAAGAATGCACCATAAAATGTAGCCAGTGTCAAAGTGCATGTATGTGATACATAGGAAGTTTGAATCACTCCACCCTTGCCAACAGTTGAGTTTCAAATAGAAGCATTTGACCGAGTTCCAATGCTGGATGAGAGGGTCTTGGACAATATCTCCAAGTGGTCTTCCACCACTGTCAACATTCTCATTTTCCCTTCAATTTCAGATCACCCTCCTCAGAAGTACTGGATGCAATCATGTAGCTCTGGGATAAATCATGCAAACTCAGAGTAGTTACCAGTTTCATCTCCTTGAGTTTCCAGAATGCAGATGTTTTTCTTTTATCTGTTACCTTGGGTGGAAACAGAGTGAGTGGAACAAAAGAATCACTCGAATTAACCAGACAAACTCTGTTGTGCTGTAGGAAAGAAATATGATGACACGGAATGCTTTACCTGCAATAGTTGCAGAAATTAGTGAAAATCTACAAATACAAATTTGTTTTATTGTCTGAGGTCTTTTCTGTATTCCACTTTGGTTTTGCTTGCCAACAATTTTCCTTGAGTTCCACATTAGGAAATTTTAAATTTTCATAAATGTATATTTCAACCATCAATGCTCTACTTGATTTGTTTTTATTTTATTAGAAGTTATGATTTTCTCTTGTGGCTTTCAAGACTCTTTCTCTCTCTTTGACATCTATGTTGTAAAAAGACAGTAATAAGACAGGCTGCACAATGGGAGACTATGTTTGGAAGTGATATATCAGATAAAGGTCTAGTATCCAAAATATATAAAGAGATTGCTCAATTGAACCACAAAAGGAAAAACAACCCAATTAAAAAATGGGCCAAAACCTTTACACACTTCTCAAAAGAAGAAATAGAAATGGACAAAAGGCACATGAAAAGATGCTCAACTTCTCTGGATACTAAGGAAATGCAAATAAAAACCACAAGAAGATATCATCTCCTACCCACCAGAGTGCCCATTATCAATAAAACGGAAAACAACAAGTGCTGGAGAGGTTGTGGAGAAACAGGCACACTTCTCCCCCACTGTTGCTGGGAATGGCAAATGGCAAAACTGCTGTGAAGGTAGTTTGGCAATTCCTCAGTAAACTAAATATAGAATTGCCACATGACCCAGTATGGTAGTTAGATTCAGTTGTCAACTTGGCCAGGTGAAGTTACCTGGCTCTGTTGCTGTGGCCATGAGCCAATGGTACATGAATCTCATCAGTTGCTCATTACATCTGCAGTTGGCTTAGAGGCATGCCTTCTGCAAGGAATGATGTTTGATTTCATTGGTTGGTGCTTAAATGAGAGAGCTCAATGTAGCACAGCCCAAGCAGTTCATCACACCTCATCTCAGCACTCACAGATCAGCCCAGGCTTTTGGAGATGCAGAAACAAATCACTACGGGAAAAGTTGCTGGATCCCAGAAGCCTGGAGAGAAGGCCAGCAGAGATCATGCTGTGCCTTCCCATGTAAGAAAGAACCTCAGTTGAAAGTTAGCTGCCTTTTCTCTGAAGAACTAATGAAATACATCTCTTATTATTAAAAGCCAATCTATCTCTGGAGTGTTGCATTCTGGCAGCTAGCAAAATAGAACACCCAGCAATACCATTGTTAGGTATCTATTCAAAGGCCATGAGGGCAAGGATGCAAATGGACATTTACACACCAATGTATATAGCAGCATTCTTTACAATTGCCAAGAGGTGGAAACAGCCAAAATGTCGATCAACAGATGAGTGGCTAAACAAACTGTGGTATATACACATGATGGAATACTATGCAGCCATAAGACAGAATAAAGTTATGAGGTATGTAGCAACATGAATGGACCTTAAGGACATTATGCTGAGTGAGATTAGCCAGAAACAAAAGCATAAATCCTGTATGGTCTCACTGATATGAACTGACATTAGTGAATAAACTTGGAGAATTTCATTGGTAGCATAGACCATCAAGAGATAGAAATAGAGTAAAATACTGGGCAATTGGAGCTGAAGGAATACAGACTGTGCAAGAGAACTGATTGTAAAACCTCAGAAATGGATAGCACAATACTACCTAACTGTAATAAAATTATGTTAAAACACTGAATGAAGCTGAATGTGAGAATGATAGCGGGAGAAGGGCTGGAGAAACAAATGAAATCAGAAAGAAAGATAGATGAAAAAGACTGAGATGGTATAATCCAGGAATGCTGAGAGTGTATAATGATAGTGCCTAAATCTACAAATTTAAAAAATGCTTTTGCTTGAGGAAGAACATAGGAATGTCATTACAGCAAGGTGTTGAAAATAGATAGCAATTGATATTTTAAATTAGTAACATGTGTGAGACTAAAGCAAAAAATGTTTATTTGATACAAAATGTATATTTTGACTAGTGCATTTCCTAATATAACTTATGTAGGCAGCTTAATTAAACACCATAAGTGCATGGAACCTTGAGTAGGGCATGAGATTTTGTTGGTTTGTCCAGAGTGATGCCAAAAAAAATCCCAGAGTGACTTGAACAGTGAATAAAAAAGTATTTGAAAAGTCTTCTTGGGGGAATGGTGAGAAAAGGGGAAAATTCAACTTCCCCCAGTTGAATTCTGGATATCCTCACAAGCACCTGGGACAGACAAACAATAGACTGAGCCTCCATTCTTGGGGTTTGTTCATATGATGCTTAACCCCACAGAGGATATGTCAAGCCTACTTAAAATTAAGTCTAAGAGTCACCCCCAAGAGAATCTCTTTTGCTGCTCAGGGCATTTATTTTATATTTTGGGTTGCAATACAAAACTACTTTATTTATTGTGTTGTGAGCTTTATTTCAGTTGGACAATGTGATATCTACATTCTATTCCAGGTCTAAGGTCAGCCATTTCTCCAAGAAACTTTTACTGAAGAATGAAGTTAAAATAAAGGTCCATGTTACTAGGACATCTAAGCACTCTCCAAAGACAGAGTAAGAAAATATATGTGTATCTACCAAGTTGTGCATATACACAGACCCATATGTATGTCCACATGTAACCCTCTGTCTATATTAACCTAATCATGCTGATATTTCTCACTCTAAACCATTACCAGGTAGAACATTCTAGTGTCCTCCCCTTGCTTATGGTTAATCACTCACTCTGCAATGGGAAACATATTCTTCTCATCTTCCATCATCTACTTAACTGCTTGATTCCAGTATACATGTACAAATGTGATAAAATTGTCAACCTACACACCGGTGAGATAAACTTTATCTGCTAGAATGCAGTACTTATGTTGTCTGTCCCATTTATTCTCCAGACTCCATTCATATCCCGTACTACCATTTCAGCATCTTTTCCCATCATCCACTCAGTAGGTGTATTTCATACATTTGTAATACAATTAGATTGTTTTATCACATTTTGCATCCCATCCTGGAATTCCTATTATCTTGACAATTAGATTTTTATTTGCATTTACTAAGTGTTATTCTTTCTTTTGTAAAGGTCAATATGTTTTAACACATGCATAAAGTCATGTGTCTGTAATTGTAGAATTATAAATTCACTGCTCTAAAATGTGCTCTCAGATTCACCTATTCCACATTCCTTCCTTCCTTCTCCCCTATCCCTTGAAAGCAGTGATAATTCTATTGTCTCCATTATTTGGACTAATCCACAAAGTCATATAATTGAAATTATAAGTAGGCAGGATAATTAGACCGGTTTGCTTAAATCAGCAGTAATAATTTAAGATGTATCCTTGACTTTTGTGATTAGAGGGAACATTCATTTTTATCACTGAGGAATATTCCATGGAATAGATATAGCTGAATGTGTTTATCCATTTACCTTAATGGACAACCTGGTTGCTTTCAGATTTTGGAGATTATACATAAAGCTGCTATAAAACTTTCATGTATAGTTTTTTGTATGGATTTACCTTATCAAATCAGCTGGATACTTAAGGGCACAATTTCTGGACTGAATTATGAGGCAAAATTTAGTTTTCCAAAATACTGCCAAACAGTCTGCTAGCTGCATCATTTTGCATTCTCACTAGCAGTGAATGAGAGTTTGTACTGCTCCCCATGATCAATAGTTCCTGATATTGTCAGTGTTTAGGTCCTGAGAAATTCAGGAAGTTAAATTAGGTACTGTGTTATTGGAAATATAAATTTTGTGCCAAATAAACAGCTCTTCCTTTGGGATCATATGGAAGTTGATGCTTTAACATTCACTTATTATCATCCTTTACCCTTGGTCTGATTTACCCTAGTCCTTACCAGATCAGCTTCCTTCATATCTCTAATTGAACTCTGGCTCTTTTTCAGCTTTTGTAACAATTGCCATATGGGATAACATTAACTTACATAGTTTCAGATCTCTCTCAGTCTTTGGTGTTGCATAGATACCCAAATTTCCAGGGAAGTATCAGGTAATACACAATGAACTCAGCATTTAAGAATTTAAGAAATAGTAAACTTCTCCACATAGGAAAGACCTGATATTGTCACAAGTATTGGGTAGTACCAATCTAATAGGCCAAGACCTCGATCTTGGGGGTTGCCCATTTGAAAACTCAGGAATACAGTTAAAACTCAGGAAAACAGTTAAAACTCAGGAATAGATGCGACTGCTATAAGTGCTTACAATCTAGGAGCTTTTACAATAGCCCTTCTGCTGATAATCTATGCTCTAGAGGTCAACTCTCTGAGTTTGCACATCATAGTTAGTCTATATTAGTGAAATGTTATACTATCTGTCTTTTTTATCCTGGCTTGTTTTAGTTCACATACTGTCCTCAAGGTTCATTAACCTAGTTGCATGCCTCATAATTTCATTCCTTCTTTGAGCTGCTCCAGGTTCTGTTGGATGTTAGACCACAGTTTGACCTTCTGCTTATCAGCCCATGTACCTTTAGTCCATGTCCATCCATTACAAATCAGGAAAACTGCCACTAAAAATATCAGTGTCCAAATGTCTATTCAGATCCTTGCTTTCAGTTCTTCCACATATATATCTTCCACATATATATATAACAGTGTTGAAGAATCCTATGGCATCTGTATATTTGGCCTCCTGTGGAGCCACCAGACTGCTCTCCAGAGGGGTTACACCTTTCTACTTCCCTAACAACAGTGAACACACACATCTCTGTCTTCACATTTCATCTAGCCCTTGTATCTTTCTGTTTGTTTTCAAAAGATTTATCAAAATACCATATAATTCATCCTAAGTAAACAAACAGTGGGTTCCACTATATTCACATGGTTATGCTTTCACTGCCACAATCTATATGAGTACATTTCCAATTCTTTTGCCAAGAAAGAAAAGAAACATGAGGCAATTGCAATAAGAATTCCAAAACCCACCTTAAATATCCCTCTGTTGACATTTTGCTTGCATGTATTGCTTTTTCCTGCAGTTAAAGAATATTGCAAAGTTATTAATAACTATATCCTAGTTTGCATTAATTGCAATTTTTCCATAGGGCATCCCATTTCTTCACACCTTGCAATGGTGAAATTCATTTCTTTTCCCTCATGTAAAAACTTTCTAGGTATTGCTAAGATATACAGTCCAGCTTTTAGCCTCTATCTTTCTTTCTGCTGTCATATAAGCCAGTAGACTTCCACTTTCAACCACACTCACATTCAGCTTTATTCATTATACTTACAATATTGTGCAACCATTACATACAACTGTGGTGTCCACTTGTTGATTTTGACTATCAATCTTGTTGAATATTCAGTACTCCTTCAGCATCAAGTGCCCAAATTCGACCCTCTTTCTCTTCATAGCTTGTGTTCCTCAACTTCAACTCTCAGAGTTTACTCAATATATTTAGTTCATATTAGTGAGACAATGGAGGGTTTGTCCTTTTGTTTCTGGCATATTTTGCACAAAAGAAAATCCTCAAGATTCATGACGTTGCATGCTTCACGACTTTATTCTGTCTTACAGCTGCCTGGTATCCATCATATGTATATAATACAGTTTCTTTAGCCTCTTGTCCGTTGATAGACACTTGGAATGTTTCCATCATTATGCCACTGTAAATATTGCTGTGCAAATGCCCATTCATGTCCTTGCTTTCAGTTCCTCTGAATATATTCCTAGCAATGGGATTGCTGAATCATATGGCAATTCTACACCGAACTTCCTGAGGAAGTACCAAACTGCCTTTTCAAAATGACTAATTCTTCCCTTTATTCATGCATCCTCTTCTTGATTTCCTTGAGTTCTATGCCCATGTTTTCCCTTAGTTCAGTGAATCTATGTAGAAGAGTTCATTTGATGTCTTTGATTGGTTCTTCCAGTGTCAGCACGTCTGAGGTTGTATTTATTTTTTCCTTTGAATGGGTCATATCTTCCTGTTTCTCTATGTATCTTCAAATCTTCTAGTGAACTGTGGTCATTTAAATATTTTGAAAGGTAACTGGTGATCAGATTATCCCTTAAATAGAAGATTATAGTGTAGGGTAGCTGCATATTGAATCTTTTCTTCAACACATAGCCCAGTTTATACAGATTAATTCGGAAGAGCCCATGGTGAACTATGAGCTTCTATTGGTTAGGATTCATTTCCCATACTTTTTTTCTAGTTCTACCAGGTGTTAAATTAGATCATTTTCTTAGCACTTTCTTCATTCATAATACCGGAATTTAGGGCCATAAATATACCTCTCAGCACTGCTTTCACTGAATCACATCTGTTTTGATATCTGTTTTTGGTTGCATATGTTCTCAAGTATTTACTGACTTCTCTTGCGATTTCTTCTTTGACCCATAGATTGCTAGTGTGTCCTGCTTAACCTCTACAAGTTTGTGAATTTTTCAGTCTTTCTGCTCTTTATTGATTTCCCTATTAAATGCATTGCAGTCAGATAAAGTGCTTTAGATCATTTCAAAGTTTTAAAATATACTGAAACCTGTTTTGCAATGCAACATGGGTCCATCTTGGAGAATGATCAAGGGAAATTGAGAAGAATATATATCCTGCTGCTTGGGTGTCCATTGTTCTCTATCTATCTGTGAAGTCTAGTTGATTTATCATATTATTCAAGTTTTGGTTTCTTTATTTATACTCTGATTTGATATTTCATGTATTGATGAGAGTGGTGCATTGAAGTAATGAAGTGTTGTTAAACTGAGGTCTATTTCTCACTGCAGTTTGCTAGTTACTGATCTTATGTATTTACTGCTCTCTGGTTAGGATCATAAACATTTATGATTGCAATTTCTTTGTGGGGAATTGTCCCTTGCATTAATATAACGTGTCCTATTTGTCTCTTATTACAGTTTGCATTTAAAGTCTATTTTGTCAAATATTAGGAAAGCTACCCTGCTCTTTTTGGTTACAGTTTGTGTGGAACATGATTTTCCAACCCTTCACTGTCTATCTCTTTGTTGTCTTTGGTATAAGGAAAGCCTTTAGATAGATCATACATTTCATGCATTCTGACAATCTACATCTTTTGATGAGTGCATTAATTCATTCACACTGTGTTATTGATCTAGAGGCAATAATTACATTGAATATTTTATACTTTAATTTTGCATGTCATCCTTATATTTGTCTTACTTTTATCCTTTTAACTACACTTACTTTCTATGCTCTCCTCCAAGCTTCTCTCTCCTCTCATTTCCTTTCAGCCTACAGAACTCTCTTTGCTATTTCTTGAGGGAGAAATATTTCCTGTTTACCTGTGAATATTTTAAACTGCACATACGTGTGAAGAATAGTTTCTCCAGTCAAATAATTCTTGGCTGGCATTTTTCTCCTTCAGAAAGAAATACATCATACTATAGCCTTCTCACCTCAATGGATTCTGATGAGAAATTGGTCCTTAATTTTACTACAGTCGGTTTGTATGTGAGGAATTGCTTTTCTCCAGCTGCTTTGAGGATTCACTCTTTATCCTTGACATTTGTCGTTCTTGTTACCATTTGTACAGGTTTGAGTCTATTAGAATTCATTCAGTTTTAAATACATTGTGCTTCCTTGGTATTTGCATGTATGTTTTTCCTAAGACCTGGGAAATTTCTTCCAAAACTTCCTCAAGTATTCTTTCTGCCCCTTTCCACTTTTCTTATCATCTGAGACACTCATGCACATATGTTTATGCTCTTCATAATTTTGTTCATTTCCCTGAGACCCAGCTCCAGTTTTTCCATCTTTTTTCTATGTCTCCAGTCTTTAAATTTCTATACCATATCTTCTAGCTTACCAGTCCATTCTACCTCAAGTTCAAAATATGTTGCCATGTTCCTCTAGGATATTTGTAATCTCTTCTATTGTCCTTTTATCCCTCAAAGTTCTGTTATCTTTCATTTCATTGTTTCAGATCTTTTTATTCAATCTTATCAGAGTCCCAGGATTCATTTTAGCAGAAATGCAAAAGCTGATCTTCATTCACAGAGCATTGCACTTCACCAGGTATTCAATACCCCCCTCAGGGACTGTATCTCTTTATTTCCATGACTCTTTGCTCTTTGACAACAGACACATTATATTACACTTTTTTTTTCATTCTCAGACTGTAGTTTAATGAATACCGTATAGTATTGCGGAATACATATTTTTTGAATGACTGAAAATAAATAGTTGAGTCAGTAGAACAAATATTACTAACTATTGGGGAGAAAGAAAAAGCAGTGAAAGAAGCAGAAGTATTGTTGAGAGAGGGCGGCCCCATAAATCAGATCAAATATCAGAAGACAGAAATCAGAGACAATAGATATTTTAGTGCTTCCAGAATCTGTATCTTGAATGAGTGATAGGGAAATCATTATGGGAAAAGTTACACTACTAGAGACCACAGCTAAAGAGAGGTGAGAGTCTAATGGGATAAGAGATGAAAAAGAAGCTCCAAAGCTTTCTCCCAAAAGTCAAAATATCCCCCAGTTTGCATTGTGTTACCCTTTTTTCCCTCCAGAGAGCTAAATTTCTTAGGGAGTAGAGAGGCAAAAGAATACTTCATTAATGAGGCTCATTGGAATTAAATTCATGAAAGGATGGGAACACAAATGCTTTGCCTACACTGTCTCAAGCTACCAATCTCTGCTGAGGTGGAAACATAATTTTAACGTCTAGAGACCTCATGAGTATTTACATCTTCCTGCCCTTCCTGAGAGCAGATCTTCCAACTTCATCCATGATTCATTGAATTCTCGGTATTGGTGAACTCATAATCGTCTTTGATAATTTCTGGGTGAGTCACAGAGTTGGTCATGAGTCTGGGGAATACATTATGAGTCCAGGACCCAATTTTTTGAGAGTAACTTTAGGGGCATCAACAAGGATAACACATAGAGATAATTGTCCAAAGTCCTACCCAGGTAAAAAGCTTGTGGTCGAGGGAGATGATGAATACATTAAATCATCTTCTTTCCCATATCTCTTTCATCTAAGGTTAGCTCACACTCATTGGTTTCCTTCACGAAGTATCTTGTTAACCACATTCATCAATTTCTTCTTAAAATCATTCAACACAAATCCTTTCATTAATTCCTTCATGGTAGGCACTAAGTGTTACTCTCAGAATAAATGAAAGAGTAAGACATTCTTTATTTCAAAGACATTACATCTAAATATGGCAACAAACTTAGAAATGAGCACGTGCAACATCCTGAGGTGGAAACTGAAGTCCTGGTGAAGTGTATTCAAATTTGGACCCATCTCTTGAGATTTGTGATGGCTTTCCAAGGGTGCTGGGAATTATACTGAGCCTGCCAGGAGGAATATTTTCCTTACATTAGAAATACTAAGGGAGAGAAGATATAAACTCACCAAGAAAAGAAGACAGGGAATCAAATTTGCAATTGATAGTATTAGTAGGGTGCGGTCACATTTAAAAGTAGTTCTTAATATCTGATTAACAATGGTAGGGAGGGTGTGAGAAAAGCAACATGGGCTGGGGAAGGTTGTCAGCAGCCAGATAACAGAGAGCTTTGAGTTTTTTCCACAAGCTTGATATTTATGTTTGAAGTTATTGGAGAGTCAGTGCAGGGTTTATCAAAGGTGATGTTCAAGAAAATTGTTGCCCTCTGGAGAGTTCTACATCAGTTTCTGTTGCCAAATTCTTGGGGAAGTGATGCAGGCTGGAAATAGCACAGTGGCAGTGGGCTTGGAGGTTTGGGGAATGAGTATGGGTGGAGTTGAATCACAGCATATAAAATATTCTTCAAGACTGCCACACACAATGTCATACATGTTATAGTCATCATTTTTTTAACTTTGAATTATTAAATATAATTGCTATCTCTGTTCTGATCTCATGGGAGATGAATTGAGACTTACAGCAGAGTCATATTCTTTTCCAAGGCGCATACTCATGTCTGGAATGAAGCTCAGAGTTTGTTCCTATATTTTGCATTTTGGTAATAAATTTTTCCTTCATAAATCTAATTTTAAATAACAGTTGGGGACAGTGCAATGGTAGCTCAGTGGCAGTATGTTTCCCTGTGCCTGCTCATGTAAAAATAAATAATTAAATAAAATAATTTTAAAAAGCAGTGTGAAACTGACAGAAAATTGCAAGGGACAGTTGTCAGAAAATCACATCCATTTTTGCTTATTCTGAACATCTTTGATCCACAATACCACATTACGTCTATGTGTTATGAATGACAGCTTCACACACTCTCTTTCTTTTTGATGACCTGGATATTTTTCAGGGATGCTGCAAGGGATCTTGTAAAATTTCCCTGAGTTGGAATTTGATGTTCTCCTCATGGCTAGACTGGGATGATGGGTTATGGAGGAATACACCAGAGATAAAATTATATTTTCATTACATTATGTATCCAGGGCACATCCCATCAATGTCTCCTTTTACTGTAGAGGTTGACGTTCATCAACAATGCTTGCCAGCTTTCCCCACTTTAAAGTTCCTCATTTTCCTGCTTTTCCATATATCACCTTTGGAAGGGATTAATATGTGAAGACACATTGTAGGAGCAGAAAATCAACTCACCTTCTTGAGACAGCAGTATCTACATAAATCTTTGCATGTGTTTGCATGGGACATTTTTGTCTTCTTACTCATAAATTAAATTTTTCGTTAATCTTTATAGACTCATGACATTTATTTTATACTTTGGCTTGTGATACGGTACTTCTTTATTTATTTTGTTGTGAGGTTTATTTCAGTTTGGGCAATGGGATATCTTTCACAGGTGCGCTGTGTCTCTTGGATTTATCCTGATCATTGAATGTTTCATTTTAGTACGTACTTAATTTCTGGTGGTACAAGATGCTCCAGGCTCTTCCTGTATATTTCTATTCCAGGTCTCAGGTCAATCATTTCTCCAAGTAAGCTTTTATGGAAGAATGGTGCTAAAACAAAGGTCCAGGCACTATGTTTGTTCCGTGTTACTAGGACATCTAGGCATTCTCCAAATAAAGTGTAAGAAAATATACACTTGTCTGCCAAGATGTGAATATACACAGACTCATAAACATGTCCACAGGTAACCCTCTCTCTATATTAACCTACTCATGCTGATGTGTCTCACTCTAAACCATTACCAGGTAGAACATTCTAGGGTCCTCCCCTTGCTTATAGTTAACCACCCACTCTGCACTGTGAAACATATTCTTCTCACCTGATATCATCTACTTAATGGCTTGATTCCAGTGTACATGTGCAGATATGGTAGAATTGTCAATCTAGGAGATAAAATTTATCCACTAGGATACAGTACTTATGCAGTTTCTGTCCCTTTTATTTTCCAGATTCCTTTCATATCCAGTATTACCAATTCAGCACCTTTTCCCTTCATCCTCTCAGTAGGCGTTTTTCATACGTTTGTAACACAATTGATTGTCTTTTCACATTTTGTGTTCCATTCTGGCATTCCTATTATCCAGACAATTAATATTTTATTTTACTATACTAAGGGTTACTCTTTGTTTTATAAACATCAGTTTAATAAATACATAAAGTCAGGTATCTATAATTATAGGATTATAGAGAATACATTCCCTGCTCTAAAAAGTGCTCTCTGATTCACCTATTCAACCTTCCTTCCTCCTCCCCAATCTCTTAATAATAGTGTTCATTCTATTGTCTCTATTATTTGGGATAATGCAGAAAGTCATATAATTGACATTGTATGTATGCAGGATGTTTAGACTGCTTTCTTTCAATTACCAGTATTCATGTTAGATGGATGCTTGACTGTTGTGACTACAGGGAACATTCATTTTATCACTGAATAATATTCCGTTGTATAGATATAGTTGAGTGTGTTTATCCATTGACCTTAAAGGACATCTTGGTTGTTTTCAGATTTTGGAGATTATACATACAGCTGCTACAAAACATTTATATATAGGTTTTTGTATGGATTTAAGTTTTCAAATCTGCTTGATACTTAAGGGCACAATTTCTTGACTGAATGGTGAGACTTAGTTTAGTAGGCTAAATACTGCCAAACTGTCTTCTGGCAGCATCATTTTTAGTTCTCACTAGCAGTGAATGAGAATCTGTACTGCTCCCCATTATCAATAGCCCATGGTATTGTCAGCATTTAGGTCCTCGGGTATTCTAAGAGGTGTGTGATGGTATATAACTGCAGTTTAATTTTGCAATTTCCTAATGACAAATGATGTTGAACCTATTTTCCCATACTTATTTGCCACCTACATATCTTCTTCATTTCTGTTTCAGATTTTTGCCCAGTTTTTTCATTGGGTGTTATCTTCCTTATTGATGGGTGTTAAGGGGTTTTTGTATGTATATATATATATACATATTTGATATATATATCAATATCTATCATAGAGCATAAGTTTCATATTTTAATGAAATCCAGTAAGTAAGTGTCCTTCTCTCATGGATTACGATTTGGGTGCTCTTTCTAAAAAACTGATCACCAAAGCACAGGCTACCAGATTTTCTTGGATGTTTTATTCTAGAAGTATTATACTTTAAATTTTAATTTTGAGTACAGGATTCATTTTGAGTTCATTTTTGTGAAAGGTATACAATGTTTGGCTATATTCCTTTTTTGTTTTCCACCTGTATATGCCATTGTTCTACAGCATTTGATGAAAAGATCTTACTTTTTCCATTAAATTGCTCTTCCCCTTTGTCAAAGCCAGTTGGCTGTACTTGTGTGGGTCTATTTTTTAGTTCTTTATCATCTGTTTGTGTGTCCACTGAATTCTCTCAGATAAGGTCATGTGTCCATTTCACCAATACAACATGGTTTATTCATTATGTCTTTATAGTTAGACTTGAACTCAGATAGTGTTGGTACTGCAATTTAGTTCTTCTTCAGTATTCTCCAGGTAATCTAGGACTTAGACTTTCCTAATAAACTTTAAAATTATTTTGTCAGGGCGGGCCATGGTGGCTCAGTAGGCAAGAATGCTTGCCTGCCATGCCAGAGGACCTGGGTTCTATTCCTGGTGCCTGTCCATGTAAAAAAAAAATTATTTCGTCAAATATCTACAAACTAACCACTTGACCTTGGGAATGGGGTTGAGTTGAAAGTATGAATCAGATGGAGATGAAATGGTATAATAAAATTATTGATCTTTTTGCTATACAGATGGAAAATTTTTTCTTTATTTTAAATGATATTGAAGAAATCTGTATACAACTGAAATTTCCCATTCTAGCCTTTTTCATAGTGTAATTTAGCAATAGTGATGACAGTAAAAATATTGTGCTACCATGATCAATATCCATGGCCCAACATTTTCATCACATACTGCAAAATAACTTGGCAATGATTTTTGTTTGAAATAAGGTCTAAGAGCATTTGAGGTGGAATATATTGCCTTGGGAAAAAGTTGAAAATTATGGACAAGAATGGCTTGTTAGCAATAGCATCAAGGAGAAGCAAGAATGCATGTTTACCCTGACATTTTCAGACAAAAGGTACTAAATCTCTATATAATTAATAAGAAATAATGAAGTCAATATATTTGAAATACAAACCATAGCATTGATGTTAATTTGGTAAGAGCTGCTTGTACCTAAACTTGCCTTGCTCTGGTTTCTGTTCCAGCAGTTTCATGAGTTAATGGAATTAGAGAATGAAACACGTGTTTCAGAATTTATCCTCCAGGGACTCTCAGAAGACACAGAAGTGCAGCCCCTCCTATTAGCTCTGTTCCTGCTGATGTACCTGGTCACTCTCATTGGGAACCTGCACATCATCCTGGGCACCATCTCTGATGCCCACCTGCACACACCCATGTACTTCTTCCTTGCTAACCTGTCTTTTTCAGACATCTGTTTCACCTCCACCAATGTCCCAAAGATGCTGTTGAACATCCAAACAGAGACAAAAACTATAAGTTATGGAAACTGCCTCACCCACATGTATTTTTTCATGGTTTTTGGAGGATTAGATGAGTTCCTCTTAATCATGATGGCCTATGACCATTATGTGGCCATCTGTCACCCACTGCACTACATGGTCATCGTGAACCCCAGGCTCTGTGGTCTCCTGCTGCTGGCATCATGGATCTTGAGTGTTCTGAATGCTTTTTGCATGGCTTAATGGTTTTGCGATTGACTTTTTGTACAGAGTTGGAAATTCCTCACTTTTTTGTGAACTTTCTCAAGTAATCTAACTTGCATGTTCTGACACCTTTCTCAATGTCCTAGTGATGGATATTGCAAGTGGAAATCTGGGTGGTATTTCACTCACTGGCATCCTTTTCTCTTACTCTAAGATTCCATGCTCTACTTTGAGAATTTCATCACGTGGAGGCAAGTATAAAGCATTTTCTACCTGTAGGTCTCATCTTTCAATGGTGTCCTTGTTTTATGGAACAACTCTTGGAGTGTATCTTAGGTCTGCTGCCACACAAAACACAAGGCCAACTGCAGTAGCTTCTGTGATGGACACAGTGCTCACTCCATGCTGAGCCCCTTTATCTATAGTCTTAAAAACAATCTCCAGCTGAGAAAGTCTCTCCTTAGAAAGACATATTGCCTCAAATACAGAAAATTACTCTTCGTTAACAGAGGATAAATACTGGAAAATATAACTCAGATTACTTTTATCAGTGTAAATAAAGTTAATATGCTATTTGCTTTATTATTTGAACTTTATCTCTACTTTTCATCCATGAAAATAACTTGTTTACTGTATTTTTAAAAATCATTTGACATATAGGTATATATTCCCTGCATTCAGTATTGAATGCCAGACTCTTCTGCCTGAATATTCAATGGTAAATGTTTAATACGGATCATTAGGGACATATAAAATTATTGCAATTACTGGAGGGGTGGAAGTGTATTGCCTCCCTGAAAGCAGAAATAAACTGCTCTTGTGTTATATGCTTTTGGTGAAAAACCATTTGTCATTTTAAATGGTCTATACCTGATGCCAGGGTTTTGTTAATCAGCTCTTGAGACAGGGTACATCCTGGACTTGAGTCACAGCATGATTAAGTTTCAATAAGCCACATCCATCTCCATCTGTGACTTTCTCCTGCAAAGTTCCGTAAAAGTTTGGTGAGGATACAAGGGACATTACAGCCCCTGATTCCTCAGTCATTGATGGTTTTACTATCATTGGACTCCTTTCAGGGATGCAAATTTGTTCTTTAAGAATTATTTACATAGGCAGGGACATTTTTCAGTAACTTTTCCTTAGCACTTCCTACAAACATACACCGCCTTTACCAATCCTGAGAAGCAATTTGGGTCATTTTCCCATTGCCAACTGTGTCTTTTTAAGTCATTAATGCAAGATATTAGGTAATAATATCATGGGTTTTTGCTGACATCCTGTATTCTCTTGAGGTAAAATACCGCTAACGCTTTCTTCATCAGAGCCATTGGCAAATTAGAGTGACATTGTGTGATGAGAGATTGCTCTGAGGTAATGTCCAGTTAGGGAAAAAAGATGTGGTCATTTATTTAATTCACTTTATATTTTTGCAGTTGTGAATTCATTCACATTCTAATGTATTAACCCAAGATCAGACTCTGTTTTTGTCATACCCTCATCAGAATTACAATTTTCAGAGAAAAGAGATTTGATTCACACAGACCTTCAAATTTCTTAGTTTTGATTGTTCCATAATCTGAGGATTAAAATTCTCAGCTTGTCATATATGATGTCTGTCCAGCACAAATAAAAGACCCACCTTACTCCACATTCAATGAGTCTGAATTCTCAACAAAATATTTTATCACATAAACCAGGCAGTTTTCCAAAAGTATTTGAAGTACTTTCTTTAGGGATGACTATAAAGAATATATTGTGAATCATATTTTGCCATTGCTAAACATGGCACTAGTTGTATACATTTATCCAAAGTAAACAGCATCATTGTGGTCTCACTTCCCAAAAGTTCATCTATCAATTCCCAGAATCTTATCCAGGAAGTTCCATGCATTTGAATCTGTTCCTGTATCTAATAATTTACTTGTATTTACTCTTTTTCTTTAAACAGAAATCTCTTACCAAAAGAATCTCTAAAAATTTCGTGAAGAAATTTAGTAGGCATATACTCTCAATATATTTCAAAAAGCTAGAGGTATGTCTAGCTTCCCCTCTCATTTGATCATTCTCTCAATCTTCAGGGACATCTTGGCTATGACAATTTTACCTTCATGCTGGAAAAGGGTGTTGACCTTACCAGATAAGGAAAGAAACTGGTTGATGTCCTTTGGAAAACTGTTACCTCTGGATTTCAGAGCTTATCTGGGATAGCAACAATTTGCAGTCCTATGGTTTCTGAAAAAATAAACTTTATAAGAAAAACTTTTCTAGATTCTTAGTTAGAGTCCAAGGTTCCCTTTAGGATTTTAAGGAATACCTTTGGTGGTAGCTTGACATACTGTGGGATTCTTTAATATCTGGATGAAGTCTGCATAAGAGTAATATCCAACAGGACAACTCAACTCTATTTGAAGTCTCTTGGACACTGAAACTGAATTTTGCCTCATTTCTTTTCCTCATTTTGGTTAACAAGGTATTTCCAATCCCATGATGACAGGGTCAGGCTCATCCCTGGGGGTCTTATCCTATGTTTCCAGGGAGACACACCTGTTAGAATCATACCCCAGTGGTGGGGAGAAAACTGAGATTTTTGCAGAGTTTGGCTCAAAGAGAGGCCACACCAAGATAACAAAAGAGTTCTCTGAGGGTGACTCTTAGGCATAATTATAAGGAGGCTTAGCATCATCATTGCAGAAATAACTTTCATAAGGACACACCTTAAAATTAAGATATTAATTTTATCTTAATTAACAAGGAAAATATTAAATTAATTAAGGGGAAGATAAACACTTCAACATTTTTCCCCACTCCTTCAAGGGGACTTTACCAACTCTTTTATTTTCTGCCCAAAATACTATGGAATGTATCCAGGTATTAGGTTAATCTGTACAGATAAACAAGATCTCATTCCCTATTCAGAAATTAAAAGAGTTGTCTCCATGAGTTTGGCTTTTCTAGGGTACATAATCCTTTGAAACCAGGACAGACACGATGCCATATTTGTCCTTTCATTGCTGGCTTATTTCACTCAACGTTATGTCCTCAAGTTTCACTCACCTTGTTGCATGCCTTACAGCTTCATTCATTCTTGAAGTTGCTCAATATTCCATCATATGTATGCACCACAGTTTTCCCTTCCATTCCTTAGTCAATATACCCTTAGACCACCTCCATCCATTGCAAATCATGAATATCGCTGCCACGAACACCAGTTTGCAAATGTCTATTCATGACCCTGCTTTCATTTCTTCCACCTGTATACCTAATACTGGGTTTGCAGTATCATATTGCAACCCTATACTTAGCCTCCTATGGAACCAGTGCACTGCCCTCCAGTGGGGCTGCACGATTCAACTTCCCTACCAACAGTGTCTCTCCATATTTTCTCCAGCACTTGTATCATTCAGTTTGTCTATTTTAAATGCAATTTTACTGTGATATATTCACATACCACATAGTCATCCAAAGCATATAATCAGTGTTCATGGAATCATCATAGAGCTGTGCATTGATCATCACAACCTATTTTCACACATATTTATTGCTCATAAACAATAAAAGTAAGAATAAAAATAAAAGTAAAACAGAACATCCAAAATATCACTCACCCTTTCCCCCCTAATTAGTTATTTTTGTCATTATGCTCTTACTCATCTGTCCATACACTGAATAAAGGTGGTGTCAGTCTCAAGGTTTTCACAATCACTCCACATATCATAAAATCCATATATTATAGAATCATCTTCAAGACCCGGCTGCATTTTGTTTCAGGTATTTCCCTCTAGTATTCCTATACCCCCCCAATATCACCAATATCTATTTAATCCATAAGAATAATCGATAGAATGACCTCTTGACTGTGCTAGAAATCACTCAGCCACTAAATCTTTATTTTGCTTCAATTCTGTTCCTCCTTTTGGTCAGAAAGTCTTTCTCAATCCTATGATACTAAGGCCAGTCTCATTTCCAGGAGTCATATTCCATGCTGCCAGGGAGTTTTACAGCCCTGGGAGTTATGTCCCTTCTAGGGGGAGGCAGACAGTTTGCCTGTGGAGAAATCTTAAAGAGAGAAGCTACATCTGAGCAAGAATAGATGTTCCCTTGATGTGACTCTTAGGCATGATTATACACAGTCTTAACTTCTTTGCAGGAATATGTCTCAAAAGGGCAAACCCCAAGATGGAGGTCTTGGCCTATTAGATTGATACTATCAAGTGCTTGTGACAGCTTCAGATTCCCTATGTGGAGAAGTTTACTATTTCCATGTTTTCTTTGAGCACTTCAAGGGGACTTTGCAAATCTTTTTTGTCTTCTTCCCCTATTACACTGGAATGCATCAAGACGTCACACTAACCTCTACAAACCAACAAGAGCCAACTCACTATTCAAGATTCCATGAGATTATGCACTATTGAGTAAACCGACCATACAAGTTAAATTAGGTACTTTGCTATTGAAAATATAAATTTTGGACAAAGTAAACAGCTCTTCCTGTGGTATCATATGGAAGTTAATGTCTTAAAATACACTTATTATCATCTTTCAGCCTTTAATCTGATTTACCCGTGTCCTAACCAAATCAGCTTCCTTCATATCTCTAATTGAACTCTGTCTCTTTTTCAGCTTTTGTGACAATTGCTCTATGGGGTAATATTACCCTTCATAACATCAGATCTCACTCAATCTTTGGTGTTGCACAGATATCCGAATTTCCAGGGAAGCATCAGGTTGTACACAATGAGCTCAGCACTTAAGAATTTAGAAATAACAGTTAAAACTCAGGAATAGATCTGACTGCTATAAAAACTTACAACCTAGAAGCTTTTTTTTTTTTTTTTTTAAAGGAAAGACAGAGAGAAGGAAGGAAGGAAGGAAGAAAGGGAAACATTTTTAAACATTTTCTTGTTTTTATTGTATTCTGTTTCTCCGTTTTTGTTACATGGGCTGGGGCCGGGAATCGAACCGAGGTCCTCCGGCATAGCAGGCAAGCACTTTGCCCGCTGAACCACCGCGGCCCGCCCCCAACCTAGAAGCTTTTACTATAGGCCTTCTGCTGATAATCTATGCTCTAGAGGTCATCTCTCTGAGTTTGCACATTGTAGTTTGTCCATATTAGTGAAGTGTTATAATATCTGTCTTTTTGTTCCTGTATTTGTATTTTAGCCCACATACTGTCCTCAAGTTTCTTTAACCTAGTTGCATGCTTCACAACTTCATTCCTTCTTGCAGCTGCTCAATGTTCCATTGTATGTTACACCACAGTTTTACCTTCTGTTTATCAGCGAAGTACCCTTAGGCCATCTCCATTCATTGCAAATCATGAAAACTGGCACCATAAACACCAGTGTACAGATGTCTATTCAAATTCTCCCTTTCAGTTCTTCCACGTAAATACCTCATAATAGTGTTGCAGGATCCTATGGCAACTGTATATTTGGCCTCCTATGGAGCCACCACACTGCCCTCCAGGGCTGCACCATTCTACTTCCCTACCAATAGTGAATACATACATCTCCCTATGCACATTTTCTCTAGCCCTTGTATCTTTCTGTTTTCAGTTTTATTAGAACAGCCTACAATCCATCCTAAGTAAACAATGAATGTTTCCCTCTATATTCACATGGTTATGCTTTCAGTGCCACAATCTATATGACAACATTTCCATTTCTATTTGCAAGAAAGAAGAGAAAAATTAAGGAAACGACAGCAAGAATCCCATTTTCCTCCCTTAGATACCCCTCTGTGGTCATTTAGCTTTGGTATATTTCTTTTTCTTACATTTATTTAAAGAATATTGCAATGTTATGAATCACTATATCCTAGTATGCATTATTTATATTTCTCCATATGACAGCCCCTTTTTAACACCTTGCAACGGTGAAATTCATTTATTCACCCTCATGTACAAACTTTCTATGTATTGCTAAGTTATGTATTCCAGTTTTTATCCTCTATCTTTCCTTCTGCTGTCATATAAGCCCCTAGACTTCCGCTTTCAACCATACTCACATATAGCTTTGTTTATCATAGTCACAATATTGTGCAACTATCACACAGTGTTGTGATGTACATTTCTGGATTTTGACTCTCAGTCCTGTTGAATATTCTGTACTCCTGCAGCATCAAGTGCCCAAATTTGACCCTCTTTCTATCTCCTGATAACCTGGGTTCCTCAACTTTAACCCTCAGAGTTTGCTCATTATAATTATTTCATATTAATGAGACAATACAGGATTTGTCCTTCTGTTTATGGCTTATTTTGCACAACAAAACATCCTGAAGATGTTGTTGCATGCTTCATGACTTTATTCTCTCTTACAGCTGCCTGGTATTCCATCATATGCCTATAGTACAGCTTGTTTAGCCTCCTATCCATTGGTAGGCATTTGGGCTGTTTCCACCTCTAAGTAATTGTGAATCTGCCACTATAAATATTGCTGTGCAAAAGTCCATTCGTATCCCTACTTTCAGTTCCTCTGGAAATATTCCTAGTAATGGGATTGCTGAATCATATGACAATTCTATACTTAACTTCCTGAGGAACAAGCAAACTGCCTTTGTACAATGAATAATTCTTCCCTTTATTCATGCATTATCTTCTTGATTTCCTTGAGTTCTATGTCCATGTTTTCCCTTAGCTCACTTAACCTATATACAAGACCTCAATTGATGTCTTTGATTAGTTCTTCCAGCATCAGCCCTTCTTTGAGGTTGCATTTAGTTTTTCCTTTCAATGGGTCATGTCTTTCTGTTTCCTCATATACTTTCAATTTTCTATTGAATTTTGGTCATTTGAATATTTTGATAGGGAACTCTGGCAAGCAGATTCTCCCTCTAATGTAAGATTTTAGTGTAGATTAGCTGTATGTTGAATCTCTTCTTTAACTCATGGCCAAATTTATACAGATAATTCAGAACAACCCATGGTGAACTGTGAGCTTCTATTTGGATTTTGGATTCGTTCACCATTCTCTTATCTAGTTCTCCCAGGTGTGAAATTAGGTCACTGTTTTTAGCTCTTTCTTCTTCTGTAACATAGGAATTTAGGGCCATAAATTTCCCTCTCATCACTGCTTTCACTGAATCACATCTGGTTTTTGGTTTGTTTGTTTGTCTGTTTGTTTTGGCATGGACAGACACCAGAAATCCAACCCAGGTCTCTGGCATGGCAGGTGAGAACTCTGCCTACTGAGCCACTGTGGCCCACCCTGAATCACATCTGCTTTGATGTGTGTTTTTAGTTTCATCATATGAAGTATTTATTGATTTCTATTGTGATTTCTTCTTTGACCAACAAATTGTTTGTGTGTTTTGTTTAACCTCTATAACTTTGTGAATTTTCCAGTTCCTCTGCTTTTATTGATTTCCATCTTAAATATATTGTGTTCAGAGAAAGTGCTTTAGGTCATTTCCATATGTTTTAAATATATTGAAATCTGTTTTGCAATGCAGTATGGGGTCCATCTTGGAGAATGATCATGGGAACTTGAGAAGAATATGTATCCTGCTGCTTGGGTGGCCATTGTTCTCTATACATCTGTTAAGTTTAGTTGATTTATCATATTATTCTAGTTTTTGGTTTTCTTATTGATATTCTGTCTAGATATTCTGTGTATTGATGAGAGTGGTGTATTGAAGTATCCAAACATTATTGAAATTATGTCTATTTCTCACAGCAGTTTGCTAGTTACTGACCTTATATATTTTCTGTTCTTCAGTTAGGATCATAAACATTATGATTACAATATCTTTGTGGGGAATTTTCCCTTGCATTATTATAATTTGTCCTATTCGTCTCTTATAACAGTTTTGCATTTAAAATCTATTTTGTCCAATATTAATATAGCGTCTCACAGTGTCCAGTGCGTCCCTGCATCCATCTTGTGTTTATTGGCCCAGTTCTGAAATGCATAGCTGGAATAGACATGTTCAGTGACTGTTGGAATCCCTGTGCTGGTTTCCCTGAGGCTTCACGATGGCTGGGACCAAGTCTGCTCTCTATTGTTTCTGGTGGCAGTGCCTGGCACATAGTAGGTGTGCAGGAAATATCTGTTGAATGAAACATCGGGATATATTCAGCAAGCACTAGTAACTTTTGAGATGGGGAATGGGCAGTAACAAGTTTAGAGAGGTAGTCTGGGGTCAGATAACAGAGCATCTAGCCTTGATGTCTCGCCAGTGAGTTGGGACATTGCTCAGTAAACATGGGTAGGACATAATCCAATTTGTGTTTTAGAACGACACATGCTGGAGACCTCGAAAACACTCATTGATGCATGTTAGGGAGTGGATCTCTCTCCACCTTCCTGCCAATGTCTGACAGCCCAGGATGCAGTGCCACTTAAACTTATTTCTGTTGTGCTTCCCTGCCTGACCTGCAGGGTCACCTGTGGCAACTTGGGGAGAGATGGGAGTGGCACCCACAGATTCCTGAGCCACACACTGCAGCAGGTCTGCCCTGGGTGCTGGCACTCCTGCCCACTGTCACACTGTACTCACTCTAGGAGATGCAGCTCAGGCTAAGCCACAAGGTTTGATGACAGACCTGCCTTCAAGTTCCTGATGGGGAAGAAAACCCTTGCCAGATTTCAGGTACAAAGAGTTGAGGTCATATGAATAGTTTTAAGAAGGGTGGTGGCTGTTTCTGCAGAAATGCACTCCCATCCTGCAGGCAAATCAACAGAAAACACCCTTCTTGCTAAAGGTTTTTACAAACCATTAAATACCACAAGGGAACTCCCAGGAAATGTACTGGAGTTCTGTACCCACTTTTCCTTTGAGCAAAGACTGAGTTGGGCCAGCTGGAGATGGGCCATGCTGGACTCTGCCTCACCATCACTCTGAAATGGGGTGGGGGTGTCTGGACTCCTGGGGTCTCTTCTCTTCTCTGGCTGATGCCATGTCCCCCCAGGTCTCTGGGCCCCTTCTTGGGAGGGGTTGGTCCTGTGGTGCATGGCTGGCCTTCCTGGCACTGTTGTACAGCCCAGATGATGGGAACCATCACTAAGAAGACCCTGGACTTGTTCTTTAGAGTTATTTTCCTGCTCCAAGTTGTGGCTGGGGAAGAGGGTAGGCTGAGCCTATTGCCAGTGAGGGGATGGAGGTTCTTAGACCTATTACAAAGAAAAGAGGCTCCCTTCTCTCCCACTAGAAAGAAGTCACTTTTTTCTTGAGAAGTGTGAACATTCCAAATAAAAGAATAATGAAGACAGCTCCTCTGTTCACCATGGAACACCCAAGATCCTCATTTTCATCATTTCAAATCCTTTTTTTTGAAAAAGATTTGTGAAGTGATAACATCATCATGGCAACCATTCATCTCTCACACAGCCCACGTAGATGGAGATGGGGCAGTGTGGTCCTTGATTACAAATGGAATCAGCTGTGGATGCAGTTGATGTGATCATGATTTAATTCTATGAAATGTCCTCATCACAACAGACAGGCCAGCACTTGTCCAACAAGACCAGCAGGTAACAACACTTGGCCAAGTTGACTCATGAACCTGACCATGACACTACTCCAGCTCATTTTGGTAACAGCTTGTGTGGAATATGCTTTCCAACTAAAAGAATATGTTAATCTCTTTGCTTCCTTTGTCTAAGGTGTCTTCTAGAAAGCCTTTAGATAGATCATATATTCCATGCATTCTGTCAATCTGCATCTTTGGATTAGTGCATTAATCCAATCACATTCAGTGTTCTTACTCTAAAGGCAGTAATTACAATGAATATTTTATTCTCTTATTTTTACATGTCATCCTTATATTTACCTTTATTTCCCCTTTGAGTTACACTTATTTTGTATGCTTTACTCCAAGCCTGTCTCTCCTCTCTTTTCCTTTCAGCCTGCAGAACTCCCTTTCACATTTCTTGAGAGAGAAATGTTTCCTCCTTACCTGTGAATATTTTAACTGTACAAATGTGTGAAAGACAGTTTCTTCAGATAAAGAATTCTTAACTGGCATTTTTTTCTCTTTCAGAGACAAATATATCATAACATTGTCTTCTCACCTCCATGGATTCTAATGAGAAATTGACCTTAATCTAATTGCATTCCCTCTGTACGTGATGAATTGCTTTTCTCTTGCTACTTATAGGATTCACTTTTTAGCTATGACATTTGTCATTCTTGTCAGCATTTGTACTGGTTTAAGTTTTATTACACTTTATTCTATTTTGAATATGTTGTGCTTCCTGGGTATTTACATTTCTGTTCTTCCAAAGACTTGGAAATATGAGCCAAAATTTTCCCAAGTGTTCTTTATACCCCTTTTTACTTTTCTAATCCTTCTGGGACCTCCAATGAGCATATTTGTATGCACTTCATGAAGTCATTCATGTTCTTGATACACTGCTCATGTTTTTCCGTCTTTTCTCTATCTCTCCAGTTGGTAAATTTTTATATCCTGTCTTCTAATTTGCCAATCCTTTCTCCTGCCAGTTCAAATGTGTTGTCCTGGGTCTCTAGGGTACTTTTAATCTTTTCTATTGTCCACTCATCCTCCAAAGTGCTGTTTCCTTTCCTTTCATCATTTCAAATCTTTTTATTACTCCAGTGTCTTCTTATTATCCTTGATCTCTTTATCCATACTTTCCTTCATCTTCTTGAATTGATTTAGGACATTTGTTTGAATGCCTCTGATTAGTGTTTCTAAATTCTGCATCCCCTCAAAATTTTAAATTGTTCCTTTCCCTCAGCAATACATTCATGTTCTTAGAATGGCTTGTAAATTATTGCTGATGTGTCAGCATCTCATTATCTGGGTGAGTGCATTTGGAAGTCCATTTTCTCTCTCTTGCTGAGGGCTTTATTGTCGATTGGTTTTGTGTTAAAGCTCTTCTTTGATACTTGGTTTAACTTATTCCAGGCCATTTGTATTGCCCGTGTATAAGTGATCAGATTTTTTTAGTTCCTTAGATTTTTGCCTTGGATGTGCAGTGCAATTTTTAATATTGCACTATTTTGCAGCTCTTATACCAAGGAGAAGACTTCCTTCCTTCTATTACTGCTCTGGGAAATTTGATTGTTCTGTTAGATTTTGTTTTGCTGTATAGTGTCTTTATTTCAATTTGCTTTTGTTGCCTCCAACTGCTTTCACCTGGAGGGCAAATTCTGGCAGGAGTGTGATCCCAAAGAGGATTCTCACAAGGAGGTATTTCTCACCCAAAACAGTGCAGAGAACCACAAGGAGGCACAGGCCAATCCGAAGAATCCTGGGGAAAGCATTAGGAAAGACACCAAAAGTTTTTTTTGATGGCTGAACCGAGAAACAATTCTGTGGCCTTTCTAGCAGATGTTACTCTGCAGCAAACCATTTGTCACAACCCCTAAGAAGGTACTGTGTTTTCAGACTTCCTCCAACTGATATGTCACCATTCCTTGGGGAACCTGTTGTCACTTAGTCACAAGTTGATACATTGGAGCACTTCCACTATAGAAGAGGCACCACTTCAATCTGACAAATAACATTCTGGAAAATAATAGTTTAGGTGTCAATAATACCCAAAATGATCAGTAGTTTGAACATGATCTCCATCAGAGCCCCATGATCCATTTTAGGAGAAATGGAAACGCTGATCCTCATTCATATGGAGTTACACTTCACCAAGACTTCAGTACCACCATTGAGTGCTGTGTTTATTTATCTTCATGACAATTTGGTGTTTGAGAGCAGGCACAATATTTTGCTCTTTTCTTCATTCTCAGATGATAGCTTAGTGCTTTCCATATAGTATTGATGAATAAATGTTTGTTGAATGACTGAAAATATGTAGCTGGGTGAGTTGAACAGACATTGCTAATTATAGAGGAGAAAGGAAAAGTAGTGAAACAAGTGGAAACCTTGTTGAGAGAGGGCAGCCCCATAAATCATATAAAATATCAGAAAAGAGAAATCAGAGACAAAATATTGTGGTTCACCCAGAACCTCTCTCTTAATAAGTGATAGAGAAATCATTATTGGAAACCTTGAGTACTAGAAGCCACAGCTGAAAAGAGGTGACCTCATGGAAGGAGTCCACTGGGAGAAGAGATGGACATGAAGCTCCAAAACTTCCTTCGAAGGGTCAAAATTCACCGAAGTTTGCATTGCCATACCTATTTTGTTGTTGTTTTGTTTTGTTTTTACCTCCAAAGAACTAAATATCTTAGGGAACAAAGAGACAAAAGAATACTTCATTTATGAGGCTCATGGGAATTAAATTCATAAAAGCATGGAGGTATAAATACCTCACCTACACTCTCTAAAGTCGAGTTTACCAATCTCTAGGGAGGTAGAAACATAATTGTCCCTTCTAAAGATGTCATGAGCATTTAAATCTTTCTTCACTTCCTGGGAGCAGAGCTGCCAATTCACCCATCCTTCAAGGAGGAACCTTCCTTGGTGAACTTAGATGTTTCTTTGATAATTTCTGGGTGAGTCATAGACTCTGCTCATGAGTGTGGGGAATGTTTTATGAGTCAAGGACCCCATTTATTAAAAGTAACTAGGAGTATCACTTTAGGGTGTGAGTAAAGGAACCTCAGCTTGGGCAGCTTGTCAGCAGCCAGATCACAAAGAGCCTTGCATTTTGTCCTCAAGATTAATATTGATGTTTGAAGTTATCAGAGAGTCAGTGCAGGGTTTATGGAAGTTGATGTCCATGAAAATTCTTTCCCTGTGGAAAGTTCTGGATCAGTTTCTGTGGTCAAATTCCTGGGGAAATGATGAGGTCTGGAAATTGCACAGAGGCAGTGGGCTTGGAGGTTTGAGGAAAGAATACGGGTGGGGTTGAATCATAGTGTATAAAACTGTTCTTCGTTAATACTAAGCACAAAGTCAAACACTTTATAGTCATCATTTTTTAAATTCTGGCAATTGTTATATGAATATATAATTATTATCTCTATTCTGATCTAATGGGCGATGAGTTGAGACTTACAGCAGAGTCATATTATTTTCAGAAGCATATAATCACATCTGCAATGACGTTCAGAGTTGGTTTCCTAGATTTTTGCATTTCACTAATAATTTTGCTTCTTAATAAATGTAATTTTAAAAAACAGTGTGAGGGCAGTAAAATGGTGGCTCAGCAGCAGAATTTTCTTCTGCTTCCCAGTGCCTGCCCACGTAAAAATGAATAAATAATAAAAAATTAAAAAACAGTGTGAGACTTACAGAAACCGCAAGAATAGTAGAGACAGTTTCCAGAAAATCACATCCACTTTTACTTATTCTGAACATCTTGCATCCACAATACCACATTACATCTATGTGTTATAAATGACAGTTTCTCAGGCTCTTTTTGTTTTTGATGACCTGGATATTTTTCAGGGATGTTAGCAAGGTATTTAGTAAAATGTCCCTTAGTTGAAATTTGTTTGATGTTCTCCGCATGATTAGACTGGGATTATGGGTTATGGAGGAAGACACCAGAGATAAAATTATATTTCATTGCATTATGCCTCCAGAGCACATCCCATCAATGTCACTTTTCACTGTAGATGTTGGCATTCATCAACAATACTTGTCAGGTTTCCCCACTTTAAAGTTCCTCATTTTCCTGCTCTTCCATATATCACCTTTGGGAGGGGGTTAGTACTTGAAGACACACTGTAGGAGTGGGAATCAACTCACCTTCAGGAGAAAGCAGTATCTACATAAAGCTTTGTGTACTTCATGGGAGATTTTTGTCTTACTACTCATCTATTAAATATTTTCTTTAAATCATTTTAGATTCATGACATTTATTTTATACTTTTGGTTGAGATACAACACAATTTTACTTATTTTCTTATTAGGTTTATTTCCATTTGGGCGATGGGATATCTTTCAGAGGTGCTCTGTGTCTCTTGGATTTATCCCAATCACTGAATACTTCATTTTAGTACCTACATAATTTCTGGTGGTACAAGATTTTCCAGGATCTTCCTCTGTATTTCTATTCCAGGTCTAGGTACAGCCACTTCTCCAAGGAAATTTTTATTGAAGAATGGTGCTAAAATAAAGATCCAGACATAATGTGTGCTCTGTGTTACCAGGACATCTAGGTGCTCTGCAAAGGCAGAGTAAGAAAATATATGCGTGTCTGCCAAGTTTTGCACATGCACAGACCCATAAACATGTCTGCATGTAACCTTCTATCTATATTTACCTACTCGTGCTGATGTGTCTCACTCCAAACCATTGCCAGGTGGAACATTCTAGTGTTCTCCCTTTGCTTATGGTTAACCACTCACTCTGCAGCGGGAAACATATTCTTCTCACCTGCCATCATCTACTTAATGGCTTGATTCCTGTATATATGTGCAGATGTGATCGAATTGTCAACCTACAATCTGGTGAGATAAGCTTTATCCACTAGATTACAGTACTTATGCTTTCTGTTCCCTTTATTTTCCAGACTCCATTCATATCCCGTATTACCATTTTCAGCACTTTTCTCCTCACTCTTCAGTAAGCATTTTTCATGCATTTATAATACAATTAGATTGTTTTATCACATTTTGCATTCCATCCTGGCATTCCTATTACCCTGACAATTAATCTTCTATTGGCATATACAGTGCAAATAGTGTATATGCAGCCTAATTGTGAAATTCCCTAACGACAAATTCCATTGAGCCTATTTTCCCATACCTATTTGTCACCTGCATATCTTCTTCATTTCAATTTCTGTTCAGAATTTTTGCACCGTTTTTTAATTGGGTGTTACCTTTCTTATTGGTGAGTGTTAAGGATTCTTTCTACATATGGATCAAGTCATTTATCAATATCTTTCATAGAATATAATTCTTATATTTTAATAATGTCAATTTTTAAATGTTCTTCTCTTATGGATCATTGTTTTGGTGTTATTTCTAAAATTTCATCATCAAAGTACGGGCCACTAGATTTCCTTGGATGTTTTGTTCTAGAAGTACTATAATTTGCATTTTAATTTTGAGTACAAGATTCATTTTGAATTAATTTTTGTGAAAAATATGCAATGCTTGATTAAGTTTCTTTTCAGTTTTGCATGTGTATATGCCATTCCTCCACACATTTGTGGAAAAGATCTTACATTTTCCATTAAATTGTTCTTGCCCCTTTGTTAAATGCCAGTTGACTGTACTTGTGTAGGTCTATTTTTGAGTTCCCAAACATCTGTATGTGTCTTTACTGAGTTCTCATAGATTAGTTCATGTGTCTATTTCACCAATACAACATGGTTTAATCATTGTGTCTTTATAAACTTGAAATCAGGTAGTATTGGTTCTACGACTTGGTTCTTCTTCAGCATTTTCTAGGAAATCTAAGACTTTTGCCTTTCATGATAAACTTTAAAATTATTTTGTCAAAAATCTACAAAATAACCTCTTGCCATTGGGATTGGGGTTGAGTTGAAAGTATAGATCCAGTGAAGATGAAATGGCATATTAAAAGTATTGGTCTTTCTAGCTATACAGATGGAAAAATTTTATTTATTTTAATTTTTATTGTAACAATCTATATAAAACTTAAAATTTCATAGCCTCACCATTTTCAACAGTGCAATTTAGTAATATTGATTGCAGTAAAAATATTGTGCTACCATCACCAATATCCTCATCCCAACTTTTTAATCACGTAGTGTAAAATAACTTGGCAAATGATTTTTGGATGAAACAAAGTCTAAGAGCATTTGAGGTGGAACATATTGCCTAGGGAAAAAGTTTAAAATTATGGATAAGGATGGCTTGTTAGCAATAGCATCAAGGAGAAGCAGGAACGCTTATTTACCCTGACATTTTCAGAAAAAAGGACACTAATCTCTGTATAATTAATAAGAAATAATTAAGTCAATATATTTACAATACAAACCATAGCATTTATGTTAATTTGGTGACAGCTGCTTGTGCCTAAACCTGCTCTTGCCCCTTTGTTAAACACCAGTTGACTGTACTTCTGTAGATCAATTTTGAGTTCCCTAACATCTGTATGTGTCTCGAGTGAGTTCTCACAGATTCTCAGTTCCAACAGCTGCATGAGTTACATAAATCTAGAGAACAAAACACGTGTTTCAGAATTTATCTTCCTGGGACTCTCAGAAGACACAGAAGTGCAGCCCCTCCTATTTGCTCTCTTCCTGATGATGTACGTGGTCACTCTCATTGGGAACCTACTCATCCTCCTGGTCACCAGCTCTGACGCCCATCTACACATGCCCATGTTCTTCTTCCTTGCTAACCTGTTTTTTGCAGACATCTGTTTCACCTCCACCACTGTCCCAAAGATGCTGGTGAACATCCAGACAGAGAACAAAACTATAAGTTATGAAAACTGCCTCACCCAGATATATTTTGCATGTTTTTTGGAGGAATAGACAACTTCCTCTTAACCATGATGACCTATGACTGCTATGTGGCCATCTGTCACCCACTGCACTACATGGTCATCATGAAATCCAGGCTCTGTGATCTCCTCCTGCTGGCATCATGGATAATGAGTGTTCTGGACTCTCTTTTTCCATGGTCTAATGGCTTTGTAATTGACTTTTTGTACAGAGTTGGAAATTCCCCACTTTATTTGTAAATTTACTCAGGTAATCCAACTTGCATGTTCTGACACCTTCCTCAATGACCTAGTGATGTATTTTGCAACTGAAATCCTGGGTGGTATTCCACTCACTGGCATCCTTTTTGAGAATTCTAAGATTGCATGCTCTATTTTGAGAATATCATCACATGGAGGCAAGTATAAAGAATTTTCAACCTGTGGGTCTCATCTTTCAATGGTGTCCTTATTTTATGGTACAGCCTTTGGAGTGTATCTTAGTTCTGCCACTACACAAAACATAAGGACAAGTACAATATTTTCCATGATGTACACAGTGGTCACTCCCATGCTGAACCCCTTTATCTGCAGTCTTAGAAACAAGGGCGTAAAGGATGCTTTAAAAATAATTTCTTTCTAAGACAGTTGCTATGTGCAAGGATCCTTCAACTCAAGTTCAGAAATTATTCTTCATTAACAGATATCAAATACTGAGAAATGAAAATCAAATTGCTTTTATCAGTGTAAATAAAGTTAATATGCTATTTGCCTTATTACTAGAACTTTATCTCTATTTTTCATCCATGAAAAACCATTATATATTTTGTATTTTCTTTAAATGATTTAACATCTAGGAATATATTCCTAAGATTCAGTATTGAGCTGAACTGTTCTGCATGAATATTCAGTGGTAAATGTTTAATACAGGTCATTAGGGACATATAAAGTTATCGTAATTACTGGAGGTGCTGAGGTGCATTTTCTCTGTGAACGCATAAATAAACTGCTCTTTTGTTATATGCTTTTGGAGAAAAACATTTGCCATTTTAAATGTTCTGTACCTATTTCCAGGGTTGTGTCAATCAGCTCTTGAAATAGGGCACATTCTGGATTTGAGTGAAACATGATGAAGTTTCAAAAAGCCACACCCATCTCCAGCTATGAATTTCTCCTGTATATTCCATATAACTTCAGTGAGGGTATAAGAGACACTACAGCCCTGATTCTTCAATCATTGATGGTTTTACTAATCACTGGATTTCTTCCAGGGGTGTAAATTTGCTCTTTAAAAATTGTTTTTATATGCAGGGACATTTTCCAGTAACTTTCCCTGGCACGTCCTATACTCATAGATCTCTTCCCAAATCATAAAATGCAATTTGGGTAATTTTCCCATTGCCAAATGTGTCTTTTAAACTATTAATGCAAGATATTAGGTAATAATATTACATTTTGCAGACCTCATACGTTGTTTTTGAGGTAGAATGCCAATAATACTTTCTTCATCAGAGCCATTGGCAAATTACACTGACATTTTAAGATGTGAGATTGCTCTGAGATATTGTCCAGTTTGGGAAGAAAAAATATGGTCATTTATTGTATTCACTTATAACTTTGGTAGAGCTGTGAATTCATTTATTTTTGCAATGTATTAACCCAAGGATCAGACTCTTTTGGTCATACCTCATCAGAAATGAAATTTACAGAGATAAGAGATTTAATTCATGCAGTGCTGCAAATTTCTTGATTTTGATTGTGCCATAATCTGAGGATTAAAATTCTTAGTTTGTCATTTTCTGATGTCTTTTCAGGGCACATAAAGACTCACCTTACTCCACATTCGTTGAGTTTGAATTCTCAACCAAATATTTTATCACATAAACCAGACAGTTTTCCAAAAGTCTTTCATAAGCACTTTCTTTGAGGATGATTATAAACAATATATTGTGCATCATACTTTGCCATTGCTAAACATGCACTAGTTGTATACATTTATCCAAAGGACACAGCATCACTGTGGTCTCTCTTCCAACAAGCTCATATATCAATTCCCAGAATCTTTCCCAGGAAACTCCATGCATTTGCAATCAGTTCCTGTATCTAGAAATTTACTTAATTACTCCTTTCCTTTAAGCAGAAATCTCTTTAAAAAAGAAATCTCTAAAAATTTTGTGAAGAAATTTAGTAGGCATATATTCTCAATATTTCTGATGAAGCTAGAGGTATGTCTTTAAACTAGAAAAAAATGAATAAAAAAAAACATAGGAAAACAGTCTGGCCATGAAATGTGATACTTCTGCTATCCTCAGGAACATGGTATAATCCAGAAGACTCCCCCAAAATGTTAGATCAGCAAATGCACCATTTTCTGCAATTCAGGTGGTAAGAAGCTCTTCCCATAAGTATTGATTACATATGCACCTGCTAAGTCACCATCCTCTCCAACACAGGATTCAAAAGTGAAAGGAGGGAGAAATGCCAGTTAAGGGCTAGTCCACCTCATCCATGTCACACCATATCATGTAGACACCATTCAGGACACCAAACTTACTTACACTTGAGTGTACTTCAGGAGGAAGGGCGATTTTACCTCCTTCAAAATTTTCAAAGAATTCCTGTTTTCTTTCAAATACACTGAGCTAGTAGATGGGTTCTGAAGAAAAGACATTTTGTAGAGCATGTCCTGGGTGAGTAATGGAAACTGTTACTATTCTGCCTTACACACCAACTCATCAAACTTTACTTCTTTTAATATTCCAACAACTCCAGTTTTCCTCAGATGAAAAATATTCCTGGGATTGTTATTACAACTTTATTCTTCTATAGAACCATTAAATTAAGTGATAACAATAATGATTCCACCTGAACTGAGGGGATTGATTTGTTCTCACAGAAAGTTAAACTTTATTCTTGAAGAATCTATATATGAATACAAGAAAAGAACAATCAAATTGCATGCTATTGGTGAAAGAAGTGCAGCGCTGGGTTTTCTTTGAAGGAAAATGTGAAGAGTTATTATTTTCAGGAATCATGGTGAGAAATAAACAGCATTTTACAGATGAAAATACTATTATTTTTCAAGCAGAAATAGGGGATTCGATTCTTGTCTTCAAACTTACAATGCTATGTTATATAGAAGCAGAAGAAGACTCATTTTGAATCAGTGTGCTCTGTTCAATTGTATTCCATTGGATACATCCAATAAGTATTTACTGGGACACTTCCATGCAAAATTTAAGGCATACAAAAGAGATGCATGCTTTCTGTTGGAAGATTAATTGTCAAGAGTAGGAGAAGTCAGAATAAACACTGTGAGAAACAGGGAACACGATTTTAATTCATACACTGTTGGAAGCAATAACAGAGCCCTCACTGTTAAGAAGGCACCATAAAAAAAAGAAAAGAGAAAAAAAGGGAAAAAAAGAAAAGGGAAAAAAAAAGAATGTACCATAAAAATGTCGCCATTGTCAAAGGGCATGTATGTGATGCATAGAAGGAATGAATCCTTCCACCCTTGACAAGAGTTGAGCTTCGAAGATATGCAAATGACAGATTTCCAATGCTGGATGAGAGGGTCTTGGACAACATCTCCTAGTTGTCTTTCACCAGTGTCAACATTCTCATTTTCCCTCAATTTCAGATCATCTTCCTCAGAAGTATTGGATGCAACCATGTAGCTCTAAGATAAATCATGCACACTCAGATTATTGATCTGTTTCATCTCTTTAAGGTTCAAAAAGATGTTTTTGCTTTTATCTGTTACCTTGGGTGGACATAGAATCAGTGGGAAAAGAAGGATTCCTTGAATTAACCAGAGAAGTTCTGTTGTGCTGTAGGAAAGAAATACGATGGCAGGGAATGCTTTATGTACAATAACTGCAGGAATTAGGAAAAATCTACAAGATAAATTTCTTTTTTGTCTAATGTCTTTTTCTGAATTCCACTTTGGTTTCTATTGCTGCCAATTTTCTTTGAGTTCCACTTAAGGTATATTTTAAATTTTCATAAATGTATATTTCAACCCTTGATGGACTACTTGATTTGTTTTTATTTTGTTAGAAGTTGTGGTTTAAGGAAAACCCCTGCATAAAACACAGATCCACATACACCACCCCAGCATCAAAGCTTGCATGATTGTGGAGAGTTTGTTGCAATGGATGATAACACCTTTTCTGTAACTCTACTTCTTTGTTAACAGTAATTTATATACCATTATTGCTATTTTTATACGTCTTTATTTTAATTCTTATCTCTCCATACAGTGGATAGAGGGAGTGTCACTCACAAGGCTTTTACACTCAAATGGTCACTTGATGAAAGCTCTATAGTTATGCAATATTACCAAAAATCAAGGCTGATGGATTACTACAGCTTCAGGTATTTCCTTCTGGCTATTCTAATGACCTAGAAAATAAAAAGGTGGTGACATATCTGTATGAGTCAGTAGTCACAATCATTTGTTAAATTCTAATTTCCAGTTAAACCTTCCCCTCTTATTTGTCCATTCTTTCAATCTTCAGGGAAATCTTGGCAATGACCATTTTACCTTCATGCAGGAAAAGGGTGTTGACCTTCCCAGGTAAAGAAAGAAACTGGTTGATGTCCATTGAGAAACTGTTACCTCTGGATTTCAAATGTTATCTAGGATAGCAACAATTTGGAGTCCTATATTTTCTGAAAAAAAACAGACTTAATAAAAAGAACTTTTACAGATTCTTAGTTAGAGTCCAGGGTTTCCTTTAGGATTTTAAGGAAAGTTTTTGATGTTGGCTTGGCCTACAGTGGCAATATTTAATACCTGGCTGAAGCCTGCATAAAAGCAACTTGCAACATGACAACTCAACTCTATTGGAAATCTCTTGACCACTGAAACTGAATTTTGCCTCATTTCTTTTCCTCATTTTGGTCAACAAGATATTTTCAGTCTCATGGTGACATGGTCAGAATCACCCCCGGGGGTCATATCCTATGTTTCCAGAGAGCCACACCCATGGGAGCCATATCCCAAATGGTGGAAATGAAAGTGAGTTTTTGCAGACTTTGGCTCAAACATCAGAGCAAAAAAAGAGATTCTCTGAGGGTGACTCTTAGGCATAATTGCAAATAGGCTTAAAATCACCATTGCAGAAATAACTTTCATAAGGACACACCAAAAGATTAAGATAATATTAAGAATTTACCAGATGGTGAAGTTTAAGAGTTCAACATTCTCCCTAGTCCCTCAAGGGGAGTTTACAAACTCTTTTTTATTTTCTGCCCAAAATACTATGGAATGTATCAGCATATTAGGTTAATCTGTACAGAAAAACAAGATCTCACCCCTTACTCAGAAATTAAAAGAGATGGTTGCCTCCACGAGATGGATAAGGATTAAAACATGGCTTTTGTAGGGGGCATAATCCTTTCAAACCAGGACAGACAACACACAATATTTGCCCTTGATTGCTGGCTTATTTCACTCAACATTATGTCCTCAAGTTTCACTCACCTTGTTGCATGACAAACAGCTTCATTCCTTCTTGAAGCTGCTCAACATTCTATCATATGTATGCACCACAGTTTACAGTTCTGATGCTTAATCAGTATACCCTTAGGCCACCTCCATTCATTGCAAATCATGAATATTGCTACCGTGAACATCAGTGTGCAAATGTCTATTCATGACCCTGCTTTCAGTTCTTCCACCTGTATACCTAATATTGGGATTGGAGGATCATATGGCAACCCTACACTTAGCCTCTTATGGAGCCAGCACACTGTGCTCCAGAGGGGCTGCACCATTCTTCTTCCTACCCTCTCCACATTTTCTCTAGCCCTTGTATCTTTCTGTTTGTTTTCAAAAGGTTTATCCATACACCATACAATCCATCCTCAGTAAACAATCAGTGGATTCCACTATATTCACATGCTTTCACCGCCACAAACTATATGAGAACATTTCCAATTCTTTTGCCAAGAAAGAAGAGAAACATAAGTAAATTACAACAAGAATTCCATAACCTACCTTATATTTCTCTCTGTTGACATTTTGTTTGGGTATATTGCTTTTTCATACATTTAATTAAAGAATATTGCAATGTTACTAATAACTATATCCTAGTCTGCATTAATTGTAATTTTTCCATAAGCCATCTTATTTCTTAACACCTTGCAATGGTGAAGTTTGTTTATTCTCCATCATGTACAAACTTTCTAGGTATTGCTAAGTTACACAGCTCAGTTTTTATCCTCTATCTTTCCTTCTGATGTCATATAAGCCCCTAGACTTCCACTTTCAACCATATTCACATTCAGCTATGTTCATTGTATTTACAATATTGTACAACCACCACATAGTATTGTAGTATCAATTTCTGGATTTTGACTATCAATCCTGATGAGTATTCTGTACTCCTTCAGCATCAAGTGCCCAAATTCGACCCTCTTTCTATCTCTTGATAACCTGTTTTTCCTCAACTTCAACTCTCAGAGTTTGCTCAATATAGTTAGTTTATATTAGTGAGACAATATAGGGTTTGTCCTTTTGTTTCTGGCTTATTTTGCACAATAAAATCCTCAAGCTTCATGACATTGTTGCATGCTTCACGACTTTATTCTGACTTACAGTTGCCTGATATCCATCATATGTATACAGTACAGTTTGTTTAGCCTCTTGTCTGTTGATAGATACTTGGGAAGTTTCCATCACTATGCCACTGTAAATATTGCTGTGCAAATGTCCATTCATGTCCCTGCTTTCAGTTCCTTTGAATATATTCCTAGTAATGGGATTGCTGAATCATACGGCAATTCTATACTTAACTTCCTGAGGAACTAGCAAACTGCCTTTTCAAAATTATTAATTTTTCTTTTTATTCATGCATCATCTTCTTGATTTCCTTGAGTTATATGCCCATGTTTTCCCTTAGTTCAGTGAATCTATACAGAAGAGTTCATTTGATGTCTTTGATTAGTTCTTCCAGTGTCAGCAATTCTTTGAAGTTGTATTTATTTTTTCATTTCAATGGGTCGTGTCTTCCTGTTTCTTTATCTTCAAATCTTCTAGGGAATTTTAGTCATTTGAATATTTTGATAGGTAACTCTGGCAATCAGATTCTCCCCCTAATATAAGGTTTTAGTGTAGAGTAGCTGTATATTGAATTTCTTCTTCAACTCATTGCCCAGTTTATACAGATAATTCAGAACAGCCCTTGGGGAACTGAGAGCTTCTTCTTGGTATGGATTCATTGACCATTCTTTTTTCTAACTGTCCCAGGTGTTAAATTAGATAATTGGTTTTAGTTCTTTCTTCGCTTATAATACAGGAATTTAGGGCCATAAATATCCCTCTCAGCACGGCCTTCACTGAATCACATCTGCTTTGATATCTGCTTTTGGTTGCATTTGGTTCTCATGTATTTACTGATTTCTCTTGTGATTTCTTCTTTGACCCATAGATTGCTTGTGTGTCTTGTTTAAGCTCTACAAGTTTGTGAATTTTCCAGTTCTTCTGATTTTTATTGATTTCCATATTAAATATATTGTGTTCAGAGAAAGATCTTTGCATCATTTTAATTTTTTAAAACATACAGAAACCTGTTTTGCAATGCAACATATGGTACATCTTAGAGAATGATCAAGGGACCTTGAGAAGAATATACATCCTGCTACGTGGGTGTCCATTGTTCTCTACATATCTGTTCAGCCTAGTTGATTTATCACAGTATTCAGGTTTTTGGTTTCCTTATTTACACACTGATTAGATATTCTGTGTATTGATGAGAATGGTGTATTGAAGTATCGACTGTTGTTAAACCTATATCTATTTCTCACTGCAGTTTGCTAATTACTGACCTTATGAATTTACTGTTCTCTGGTTAGGATCATAAACATTTATGGTTGCAATTTCTTCGTGGAAAATTGTCTCTTGTCTTAATATAATGTGTTCTATTTGTCATTTATTACACTTTTGCATTTAAAGTCTATTTTGTCCAATATTAGAATAGCTAACCCAGTTCTTTTTGGTTACAGTTTGCATGGAAAATGTTTCTCCAAACCTTCACTGTCAATCTCTTTGTTTCCTTTGGTCTAAGGAAAGCCTTTAGATAGATCATACCTTTCGCTCATTCTGCCAATCTGCATCTTTTGATGAGTGCATTAATTCATTCACATGGTGTTATTGTTCTAAAGGCAAAAATTACATTGAATATTTTATCCTTTAATTTTGCATGTCATCCTTATATTTGCCTTTCTTTTATCCTCTCAGTTAAATTACATTCTATACTCTCCTCCAAGCTTCTGTCTCCTCTCTTTTCCTTTCAGCCTGCAGATCTCCCTTTAATATTTCTTGAGGAAGAAATATTTCCTGTTTACCTGTGAATATTTTAAACTGTACATATTTGTGAAGGACAGTTTTTCCAGATAAATGATCCTCGGCTCGTTTTTCTCCTTCATAGAGAAATACATCATACCATTGCCTTCTCACCTTTATGGATTCTGAGAAGAAATTGGTCCTTAATTTTATTACAATCCCTTTATATGTGAGGAATTGCCTTTCTCCAGCTAATTTCAGGTTTCATTCTTTATCTTTGACATTTGTTGTTCTTATTGGCATTTATACAGCTTTAAGCCTATTTTAATTCATTCAGTTATTAATATGTTGTGCTTCTTGGGTATTTGCATTCATGTTGTTTCTAAGACTTGGTAAATTTCATACAAAATTTCCTCAAGTGTTCTTTCTGTCCCTTTTCATTTTTCTTATCCTCCTGGGAAACCCATGAGCATTTGTTTGTGCACTTCATGTTGTCATTCATTTCCCTGAGACCCAGCTCCTGCTTTTCCATCTTTTCTCTATGTCTCCAGTCTGTAAATTTCTGTATCGTATCTTCTAGTTTGCCTATCCTTTCTACTGTAAGTTCAAAATATGCTGTCATTTCCCTCTAAGACATGTTTAATCTCTTCTATTGTCCTTTCATTACCCAAAGTTCTGTTATCTTTCTTTTCCTTGTTTCAAATCTGTTTATTCAACCCTATCAGAGCCCCAGGATCCATTTTACAAGAAATGGAAAAGCTGATTCTCATTCACATAGAATTACACTTCACCAGGACTTCAATACCACCCTTGGGTGCAGCATTTTTTATTTCCATGACTCTTTGCTGTTTGACAGCAGACACAATATATTACTCTTTATTTTTATTCTCAGACTGCAGTTAATGATTACCATATAGTATTGCTGAATACATATTTTTGAATGATTGAAAATAAATAGTTGAGTGAGTTGAACAGATATTGCTAACTATTGGGGAGAAAGGAAAAGCAGTGAAACATGCAGAAATACTGTTGAGAGAGGGCAGCCCCATAAATCAGATCAAATATCAGAAGACAGATATCAGAGACAATAGATGTCTTCGTGCTCCTAGAATCTCTACCCTAAAAGAGTGATAGGGAAATCGTTATGGGAAAACTTGCAGTACTAGAGCCCACAGCTAAAGAGAGGTGAGAGTCTACTGGGATAACAGATGGACAAGATGCTCCAAACCTTTCTCCCAAGGGTCAAAATAGACCCAAGTTTACATTGCTTTACCTATTTTCCCTCCGGAGACCTAAATATCTTAGGGAGCAGAGAGACAAAAGAATGCTTCATTAATGAGGCTCATGGGAATAAATTCATAAAAGCATGGAAACATAAATGCTTTGTGTATGCTGTCTCAAGCCGGGTTTACCAATCTCTGCTGAGGTGGAAATATAATTTTACCTTCTAGAGACCTCAAACATATTTACATCTTCCTGTCCTTCCTGGGAGGAGAGCTTCCAACCCCATCCATCATTCATGTAGGACTCAGCATTGGTGAACTCAGAATCTTCTTCGATAATTTCTGGGGTGAGTCATAGAGTCTGATCATAAGGGTCAGGAATGTATTATGAGTCCAGGACCCCATCTATGGAGTGTAGCTTTAGGGGCATCAACAAGGTAACACAGAGAGATAATCATCAAACGTCTTACCCAGGTGAAAGCTTGTGGTCTAAGGATACAATGAATACACTAAAGCATCTTCTTTCCTGCATCTGTCTTATCTAATGTTAGTTCACTCTCATGGGATTTATTATGAAGTATCTTGTTGACCACATTCATCAATTTTTTCTTAAAATCATTCAGCACAACCCATTCATTAATTCCTTCTGGGTAGGTGCTAAGTGTTACTCTCAGAATAAATGAATGAGAAACACAGTGTTCTTTATTTCAAAGACATTAAATCTAAATATGGCAACAAACATAGATACGAGCACATGCAATATCCTGAGTTGGAAACTGAAGTCCTGGCGAAGTGGATCCAAAGTTTGGACTCATCTTATGAGATTCATGAAGGCTTCCCAAGGTTACTGGTAATTGTATTGAGCCTGGCAGGATTGTATTTTGCTTACATTAGCAATTCTGAGAGGAGAAGAGGCTATAAACCCACCAAGAATAGAAGACAGGGGCACAAATGTGTGACTGATATATCTGTAGGGTGTGGTCAAGTTTAAAAGTAGATCTTAACATCTGATGAACAATGGTAGAGAGGGTGTGAGAAAAGCAACATGAGCTGGGGAGGGTTGTCAGCAGCCAGATGACAGCAAGCTTTGAGTTTTGTCCACAAGATTGATATTTATGTTTGAAGTTATTGGAGAGTCAGTACAGCATTTATCAAAGGTGATGCTCAAGAAAATTCTTGCCCTGTGGAAAGCTCTGGGTCTGTTTCTATTGTCAAATTCTGGGGAGGTGATGAGGGCTGGAAATTGCACAGTGGCAGTGGGCTTGGAGACTTGGGAAATGAGTATGGATGGGGTTGAATCACAGCATATAAAAATATTCTTCATTAATACTAAGCACAATGTCAGACATGGTATAGTCATTATTTTTTCTTAATTCTTTCAATTATTAAATGAAATTGATACTCTGTTCTGATTTCATGGGAGATGAATTGAGACATAACAGAGTCGCATTCTTTTACAAGGCATATAATTACATCTGGAATGAAGTGCAGAGTTTGCTCCTAGATTTTGCTTTCACTAATAATTTTATTTCTTAATAAACCTAAATTTAAAAAACAGTGTGGGGGCAGAGCAATCGTGGCTCAGAGGTGGAATTCTCCCTGTGCCTGCCCATGTAAAAATAAATAAGTAAATAAAAAATAATTTTAAAAAGCAATGTGAGACTTATTGAAAAATTGCAAGGATAGTAGAGACAGTTTCCATAGAATCACATCCATTTTTGCTTGTTCTGAACATCTTCCATCCACAATCCCACGTTACATTTGTTATAAATGACAGTTTCTCAGACAGTCTTTTTTTTGATGAGCTGGATATTTTTTAGGGGTGCTGGCAAGGTATTTTGTAAAATGTCCCTCAGTTGGAATTTGTTTGATGTTCTCTTCATGATTGGAATGAAATTATGGGTTATGGAGGAAGACACAAGAGATAAAATTCAATTTTTGTTACATTGTGTATCCAGGACACATCCCATCAATGTCACTTTTCACTGTTGATGTTGATGTTCATCAACAATGCTTGTCAGGTTTCCCCACTTTAAATTCTCTAATTGTCCTGCTTTTCCATACATCACCTTTAGGAGGGGTTTAGTACTTGAAGACACGCTGTAGGAGTTGGAATCAACACACTTTCTGGTGACAGCAGTATCTTCATAAAGCTTTGCATACATCTGCATGGGAGATTTTTGTCTTACTACTCATATTTTACATATTTTCTTTAAATCATTTTAGACTCATGACATTTATCTTATACTTTTGGTTCTGATCCAATACTACTTTATTTAATATGTGAGAGGTTTATTTCAGTTTGGGTGATGGGATATCTTTCATACGTGCTCTGTGTCTCTTGAATTCATCCAATCATTGACTACTTCATTTTAGCACCTACTTAATTTCTGGTGGTACAAGATGCTCTAGGCTCTTTCTGTGTATTTCTTTTCCAGGTCTAAGGTCAGCCATTTCTCCAAGGAACCTTTTATTGAAGAATGGTGTTAAAATAAAGGTCCAGGCACTATGTGTGCTCCATGTTACTAGGACATCTAGGTGCTCTCCAAAGACAGAGTAAGAAAATATCTACGTGTCTGCCAAGTTGTGCATCTACACAGACCCATAGATATGTCTACATGAAACCTTCTATCTATATTAACCTACTCATGCTGATGTGTCTCACTCTAAGACATTGCCAGGCAGAATATTTACTGTCATGCCCTTACTAATGGTTAACCACTCAGTCTGCAGTGGGACACTTATACTCCTCACCTGACATCATCTACTCAATGACTTGATTCCAGTGTGCATGTGCAGATGTGATAGAATTGTCAGCTTACTCTCTGGTAAGATAAGCTGTATTAACCAGAGTACAGTACTTATGCTGTTTCTGTCCCCTTTATTTTTGAGACTCCACTCATACCCAGTATTACCATTCAGCACCTTTCCCCCTCATTTCCTCAGTAGACTTGCTTCATACATTTGTAATACAATTAGATTGTTTTATCACATTTTGCTTTCCATCCTGGCATTGCTATAATCCTGACAATTAATCTTTTTTTGCATATGCCTAGGGTTATCCTTTGTTTTTGCAAGTGTTAGTTTAAGAAATACATAAAGTCAAGTGTCTACAATTATAGGATTATAGGCAATAGATTCACTGCTCTCAAAAGTACTCTCTGATTCACCTATTCAACCTTCCTTCCCTCTCCCCAATCCCTTGAAACCAGTGTTCATTGTATTGTCTCTATTCTTTGGACTAACCTAGAATGTCATATAATTTAAATTATACTTATGCAGGATGTTTGGACTGCTTTGTTTCAATTACCATTAATCATGTTAGATGTATGCTTGACTTTTGTGACTAGAGGAAACATTCATTCCTAACACTGAGTAATATTCCATTGTATAGATATAGCTGAGTGTGTTTATTCATTGACCTTAAAGGAAATCATCATTGCTTTCAAATTTAGGAGATTATACATACAGCTGCTGAAACATTCACATATAGGTTTTCATATGAATTTAAGTTTTCAAATCAGCTGGATACTTAAGGCACAATTTCTGGACTGAATGTTTTAGTATTTCTAAAATATCACCAAACGGTTCTGGCTGCACCATTTTGAGTTCCCACTAGCAGTGAATGAGGATCTGTACTGCTCCCTATTATCAATAGGCCATGGTATTGACAGTGTTTAAGTCCTCAGGTATTCAAAGAGGTGTGTGATGGTATACCACTGCAGTTTAATTTTGCAATGTCCTAATGACAAATGATGTTGAGCTTATTTTCACATACTTATTTGTCACTTACATATCTATTTCATTTCATTTGTTGTTCAGAATTTTTGCCCAGATTTTTCCTTGGGTGTTAACGGTTCTTTGTATATATGAATACAAGTCATTTATCAATATCTATCATACAGCACAAGTTTTATATTTTAATGAAGTTCAATTAATAAGTGTCCTCTGTCATGGATCATGATTTGGGTGCTATTTCTAAAAACTGATCACCAAAGCACAAGCCACCAGATTTTCTTGGATGTTTTGTTCTAGAACTATTATAATTTGAATTTTAATTTTAAGTACAGGATACATTCTGAGTTAATTTTTGTGAAATGTGTACAATGTTTGGCTGTGTTCTTTTTTGTTTTTCATGTTCATATGCCATTGTCCCACAGCATTTTTGAAAGATCTTACTTTTTCCACAGAATTGCTTTTGCCATTCATAAAGGCCAGTTGACTGCATTTGTGTGGGTCTGATTTTTAGTTATCTATTATCTGCTTTTTGTGTCTATTGAATTCTCACAGATTAGCTCATGTGTCTATTACACCAATACAACATGGTTTAATCATTGTGTCTTAATAGTTAGACTTGAAATAAAATAATATTGAATATTCTAGTTGCGTATTCTACAACTTTGCTTTTCTTCAGTATTCTCTAGGTAATCTTGGACTTTTGAATTACTTTATAAACTTTTAAATTATTATATCAAAAATCAACAAACTAACTTCTTTACATTGGGAATGGGGTTGAGTTTAAAGTACAGATCAGGTGTAGATGAAATGGCATATTGACAGTATTGATCTTTCTATCTATACAGATAGAAAATTTTTATTCTTTAAATTTTATGTTACTAATCTATATGAAACTCATAATTCTCATTCTATCCATTTTCATCAGGCAATTTAGCAATATTAATGACAATAAAAATATTGTGCTACCATCAACCAATACCCATGGCCCAAATATTTCATCACATAGTGCAAAATAGCTGGTCAAATGATTTTTGAATGAAAAAAAGTCTAAGAGCATTTGAGGTGAAACATACTGCCTTGGGAAAAAGTTTAAAATTATGGACAAGGAAGACATCTTAGCAATAGCATCAAGGAGAAGTAGGAACATTTGTTTACCCTGACATTTTCAGATAAAGGGCACTAAATATCTATAAAAATAAATGAGAAATAATTAAGCCAATATATTTGCAATATGAACCATAGAATTTATGTTAATTTGTGAAGAGCTGCTTGTCCCTAAACCTCCCTTGCTCTTGTCTCTATTCCAGCAGTTTCATGAGTTGAATGGAATCAGAGAACAAAGCACGTCCTTCAGAATTTATCCTTCTGGGACTCTCAGAAGACACAGAAGTGCAGCCCCTCCAATTGTTCTGTTCCTGACGATGTACCTGGTCACTCTCACTGGGAATCTGCTCATCATCCTGGCCACCATCTCTAACACCCACCTGCACACACCCATGTACTTCTTCCTTGCTAACCTGTCTTTTTCAGACATCTGTTTCACTTCCACCACTGTCCCAAAGATGCTGTTGAACATCCAGACAGAGACTAAAACTTTAGCTTATGGAAGCTGTCTCACCCAGATGTATTTTTTCATGGTTTTTGGAGGATTAGATGACTTCCTCTTAACCGTGATGGCCTATGACCGTTATGTGGCCATCTGTCACCCACTGCACTACATGGTCATCATGAACCCCAGGCTCTGTGGTCTCCTACTGCTGGCGTCATGGATGTTGAGTGCTCTGGACTCTCTTATACATGGCCTAATGGTTTTGCGATTGTCTTTTTGTACAGAGTTGGAAGTTCCTCACTTTTTTTGTGAATTTACCCAAGTAATCCAACTTGCATGTTCTGACACCTTCCTCAACGAACTAGCGATGTATTTTGCAACTGGAATTCTGGCTGTTATTCCACTCACTGGCATTCTTTTTTCTTACTCTAAGATTGCATGCTCAATTTTGAGAATTTCATCACGTGGAGGCAAGTTTAAAGCATTTTCTTCCTGTGAGTCTCATCTTTCAGTGGTGTCCTTATTTTATGGTACAGCCTTTGGAGTGTATCTTAGTTCTGCAGCTACACAAAACCCAAGGGCAAGTACAATAGCTTCCGTGATGTACACAGTGGTCACTCCCATGCTGAACCCCTTTATCTACAGTCTTAGAAACAAGGACATAAAGCATGCCTCAAAAACAATTTCCTGTTGAGAAAGTCTCTATGTACAAGGATCCTTCACCTCAAATTTGGAAATTTACTGTACATTAACAGAAGTTAAATACTCAGAAATGTAAATCAAATTACTCTTATCAGTGTATACAAAATAGCATTCTTTATTGTTAAACTTCACCTCTACTTTTCATCCATCAACAACCTTGTTTATTCTGTATATTCTCTAAATTATTTGACATCTAGGAATGTATTTCCAGGATTCAGTATTGAGCCAGACTCTTCTGCCTGAATATTCAGTGGTAAATGTTTAAAACAGGTCATTAGGCACATATGAAATTACTGTAATTGCTGGAGGGGTAAAGTGTATCACCTCTCTGAAAGAAGAAATAAACTGCTCTTATGTTATATGCTTTTGGTGAAAAACATTTGTCATTTCAAATGCTCTGTACCTGTTGCCAAGGTTGTGTTAATCAGCTCTTGAAATAGGGCACATCCTGCAATTGAGTCACAACATGATGAAGTTTCAATAAGCCACATCCATCTCCATCTATGACTTTCTCTTGTACATTCCATAAAAGTTAGGTAAGGATATGAGACATACAGCCCCTGATTCTTTATTCATTGATGGTTTTACTAACCACTGGATTTCTTTCAGGGATACAGTTTTGCTCTTTAAAAATTGTTTTTAGAGTCAGGGACATTTTCCAGTAACTTTCCCCTAGCATTTCCTACACTCATAGGCCTCCTTCACCGATACTGAAAAGCAATTTGAGTCATTTACCATTGCAACTGTGTCTTTTTAAACTATTAATGCAAGATGTTAGGTAATAATATCATGGGTTTTTGTAGAACCCCTGTGATTTTTGTGAGGTAGAATACCACTAATGCTTTCTTCATCACTTGCTTCTTGAGCCATATCTTTGATTGGCAAATTACAGTGACATTTTGAGATGAGAGTTTGCTCTAAGCTAATGTCCAGTGTGGGAAAAAAAGACGCGGTCATTTATTTTATTCACTTTATGTCTTTTGTAGAGCTGTGAATTTACTTATATTGCAATGCATTAACCCAAGTATCAGACACTGTTTTAATCATACCCACGTGAGAACTGTAATTTACAGAGAAAAAGAATTTGATTCATGCAGCACTGAAAATTTCTTGGTTTTGATTGTGCCATAATCTGAGGATTAAAATTCTCAGCTTGTCATATTTGATGTCTCTCCAGTGCAAATAAAAGATTCACTTTACTCCACATTCATTGACTTTGAATTCTCAATAAAGTATTTTATCACATAAACCAGACAGTTTTCCAAAAGTGTTTGATAAGCAGTTTCTTTTTTTTTTTGCCGTTTTACTACTATTAAATTTATTAATTTTTTTTCCTTTTTTTATTAATTAAAAAAAGAATTAACAAAACAATTAGAAATCCTTCCAATCTACATGTACAATGAGTAATTCTTAATAACATCACATAGTTGCATATTCATCATTTCTTAGTACATTTGCATCGATTTAGAAAAAGAAATAAAAAGACAACAGAATAAGAATTAAAACAATAATAGAAAGAAAAAAAAACAAAACAAAAACAAAAAACCTATACCTCACATGCAGCTTCATTCAGTGTTTTAACATAATTGCATTACAATTGGGTAGTATTGTGCTGTCCATTTCTGAGTATTTATATCCAGTCCCGTTGTACAGTCTGTATCCCTTCAACTCCAATTATCCCTTCTCTTTTTTTTTTTTAACTAACGGAAAAAAAGAAATTAACCCAACATTTAGAGATCATACCATTCTACATATGCAATCATTAATTCTTAACATCATCACATAGATGCATGATCATCATTTCTTAGTACATATGCATTGGTTTAGAAGAAATAGCAACATAACCGAAAAAGATATAGAATGTTAATATAGAGAAAAAAATAAAAGTAATAATAGTAAAATCACAACACAACAAAACAAAACAAAACAAAAACCTATAGCTCAGATGCAGCTTCATTCAGTGTTTTAACATGATTACTTTACAATTAGGTATTACTGTGCTGTCCATTTTTGAGTTTTTGTATCTAGTCCTGTTGCACAGTCTGTACCCCTTCAGCTCCAATTACCCATTATCTTACCCTGTTTCTAACTCCTGCTGGACTCTGTTACCAATGACATATTCCAAGTTTATTCTCGAATGTCTGTTCACATCAGTGGGACCATACAGTATTTGTCCTTTAGTTTTTGGCTGGACTCACTCAGCATAATGTTCTCTAGGTCCATCCATGTTATTACATGGTTCATAAGTTTATCTTGTCTTAAAGCTGCATAATATTCCATCGTATGTATATACCACAGTTTGTTTAGCCATTCTTCTGTAGATGGACATTTTGGCTGTTTCCATCTCTTTGCAATTGTAAATAACGCTGCTATAAACATTGGTGTGCAAATGTCCGTTTGTGTCTTTGCCCTTAAGTCCTTTGAGTAGATACCTAGCAATGGTATTGCTGGGTCGTATGGCAATTCTATATTCAGCTTTTTGAGGAACCGCCAAACTGCCTTCCACAGTGGTTGCACCCTTTGACATTCCCACCAACACTGGATAAGTGTGCCTCTTTCTCCGCATCCTCTCCAGCACTTGTCATTTTCTGTTTTGTTGATAATGGCCATTCTGGTGGGTGTGAGATGATATCTCATTGTGGTTTTGATTTGCATTTCTCTAATGGCCAGGGACATTGAGCATCTCTTCATGTGCCTTTTGGCCATTTGTATTTCCTCTTCTGATAGGTGTCTGTTCAAGTCTTTTTCCCATTTTGTAATTGGGTTGGCTGTCTTTTTGTTGTTTAGATGAACAATCTCTTTATAAATTCTGGATACTAGACCTTTATCTGATATATCATTCCCAAATATTGTCTCCCATTGTGAAGGCTGTCTTTCTACTTTCTTGATGAAGTTCTTTGATGCACAAAAGTGTTTAATTTTGAGGAGTTCCCATTTATTTATTTCCTTCTTCAGTGCTCTTGCTTTAGGTTTAAGGTCCATAAAACCACCTCCAGTTGTAAGATCCATAAGATATCTCCCAACATTTTCCTCTAACTGTTTTATGGTCTTAGACCTAATGTTTAGATCTTTGATCCATTTTGAGTTAACTTTTGTATAGGGTGTGAGAGATGGGTCTTCTTTCATTCTTTTGCATATGGATATCCAGTTCTCTAGGCACCATTTATTGAAGAGACTGCTTTGTCCCAGGTAAGTTGGCTTGACTGCCTTATCAAAGATCAAATGTCCATAGATGAGAGGGTCTATATCTGAGCACTCTATTCGATTCCATTGGTCAATATATCTATCTTTATGCCAATACCATGCTGTTTTGACCACTGTGGCTTCATAATATGCCTTAAAGTCAGGCAGTGCGAGACCTCCAGCTTCGTTTTTTTTCCTCAAGATGCTTTTAGCAATTCGGGGCACCCTGCCCTTCCAGATAAATTTGCTTATTGGTTTTTCCATTTCTGAAAAATAAGTTGTTGGGATTTTGATTGGTATTGCATTGAATCTGTAAATCAATTTAGGTAGGATTGACATCTTAACTATATTTAGTCTTCCAATCCATGAACACGGTATGCCCTTCCATCTATTTAGGTCTTCTGTTATTTCTTTTAGCAGTTTTTTGTAGTTTTCTTTATATAGGTTTTTTGTCTCTTTAGTTAAATTTATTCCTAGGTATTTTATTCTTTTAGTTGCAATTGTAAATGGGATTCGTTTCTTGATTTCCCCCTCAGCTTGTTCATTACTAGTGTATAGAAATGCTACAGATTTTTGAATGTTGATCTTGTAACCTGCTACTTTGCTGTACTCATTTATTAGCTCTAGTAGTTTTGTTGTGGATTTTTCCGGGTTTTCGACGTATAGTATCATATCGTCTGCAAACAGTGATAGTTTTACTTCTTCCTTTCCAATTTTGATGCCTTGTATTTCTTTTTCTTGTCTAATTGCTCTGGCTAGAATCTCCAACACAATGTTGAATAATAGTGGTGATAGTGGACATCCTTGTCTTGTTCCTGATCTTAGGGGGAAAGTTTTCAATTTTTCCCCATTGAGGATGATATTAGCTGTGGGTTTTTCATATATTCCCTCTATCATTTTAAGGAAGTTCCCTTGTATTCCTATCTTTTGAAGTGTTTTCAACAGGAAAGGATGTTGAATCTTGTCAAATGCCTTCTCTGCATCAATTGAGATGATCATGTGATTTTTCTGCTTTGATTTGTTGATATGGTGTATTACATTAATTGATTTTCTTATGTTGAACCATCCTTGCATACCTGGGATGAATCCTACTTGGTCATGATGTATAATCTTTTAATGTGTTGTTGGATACGATTTGCTAGAATTTTATTGAGGATTTTTGCATCTGTATTCATTAGAGAGATTGGTCTGTAGTTTTCTTTTTTTGTAATATCTTTGCCTGGTTTTCGTATGAGGGTGATGTTGGCTTCATAGAATGAATTAGGCAGTTTTCCCTCCACTTCGATTTTTTTGAAGAGTTTGAGGAGAATTGGCACTAATTCTTTCTGGAACGTTTGGTAGAATTCACATGTGAAGCCATCTGGTCCTGGACTTTTCTTTTTAGGAATCTTTTCAATGACTAATTCAATTTCTTTACTTGTGATTGGTTTGTTGAGGTCATCTATTTCTTCTTGAGTCAAAGTTGGTTGTTCATGTCTTTCCAGGAACCCGTCCATTTCATCTAAATTGTTGTATTTATTAGCGTAAAGTTATTCATAGTATCCTGTTATTATCTCCTTTATTTCTGTGAGGTCAGTAGTTATGTCTCCTCTTCCATTTCTGATCTTATTTATTTGCATCCTCTCTGTTCTTCTTTTTGTCAATCTTGATAGGGGCCCATCAATCTTATTGATTTTCTCATAGAACCAACTTCTGGTCTTATTGATTTTCTCTACTGTTTTCATATTTTCAATTTCATTTATTTCTGCTCTGATCTTTGTTATTTCTTTCCTTTTGTTTGCTTTGGGATTAGTTTGCTGTTCTTTCTCCAGTTCTTCCAATTGAACAGTTAATTCCTGCATTTTTGCCTTTTCTTCTTTTCTGATATAGGCATTGAGGGCAATAAATTTCCCTCTTAGCACTGCCTTTGCTGCATCCCATAAGTTTTGTTATGTTGTGTTTTCATTTTCATTTGCCTCGAGGTATTTACTAATTTCTCTTGCAATTTCTTCTTTGACCCACTCGTTGTTTAAGAGTGTGTTGTTGAGCCTCCAGGTATTTGTGAGTTTTCTGGCATTCCGCCTATTATTGATTTCCAACTTCATTCCTTTATGATCCGAGAAAGTGTTGTGTATGATTTCAATCTTTTTAAATTTGTTAAGACTTGCTTTGTGACCCAGCATATGGTCTATCTTTGAGAGTGATCCATGAGCACTTGAGAAAAAGGTGTATCCTGCTGTTGTGGGATGTAATGTCCTATAAATGTCTGTTAAGTCTAGCTCCTTTATAGTAATATTCAGATTCTCTATTTCTTTATTGATCCTCTGTCTAGATGTTCTGTCCATTGATGAGAGTGGGGGATTGAAGTCTCCAACTATTATGGTATTTGTGTCTATTTCCCTTTTCAGTGTTTGCAGTGTATTCCTCACGTATTTTGGGGCATTCTGGTTCGGTGCATAAATATTTATGAGTGTTATGTCTTCTTGTTTAATTGTTGCTTTTATTAGTATATAGTGTCCTTCTTTGTCTCTTTTAACTGTTTTACATTTGAAGTCTAACTTGTTGGATATTACTATAGCCACTCCTGCTATTTTCTGGTTGTTATTTGCATGAAATATCTTTTCCCAACCTTTCACTTTCAATCTATGTTTATCTTTGGTCTAAGATGTGTTTCCTGTAGACAGCATATAGAAGGATCCTGTTTTTTAATCCATTCTGCCAATCTATGTCTTTTGATTGGGGAATTCAGTCCATTAACATTTAGTGCTATTACTGTTTGGATAATATTTTCCTCTGCCATTTTGCCTTTTGTATTATATATATCATATCTGACTTTCCTTCTTTCTACACTCTTCTCCATACCTCTCTCTTCTGTCTTTTCGGTTCTGACTCTAGTGCTCCCTAGTATTTCTTGCAGAGCTGGTCTCTTGGTCACAAATTCTCTTAGTGACTTTTTGTCTGAGAATGTTTTGATTTCTCCCTCATTTTTGAAGGACAATTTTTCTGGATATAGGATTCTTCATTGGCAGTTTTTCTCTTTTAGTAATTTAAATATATCATCCCACTGTCTTCTAGCCTCCATGGTTTCTGCTGAGAAATCTACACATAGTCTTATTGGGTTTCCCTTGTATGTGATGGATTGTTTTTCTCTTGCTGCTTTCAAGATCCTCTCTTTCTCTTTGACCTCTGACATTCTAACTAGTAAGTGTCTTGGAGAACGCCTATTTGGGTCTAATCTCTTTGGGGTACGCTGCACTTCTTGGATCTGTAATTTTAGGTCTTTCATAAGAGTTGGGAAATTTTCAGTGAAAATTTCTTCCATTAGTTTTTCTCCCCCTTTTCCCTTCTCTTCTCCTTCTGGGACACCCACAACAGGTATATTTGTGCGGTTCATATTGTCCTTGAGTTCCCTGATACCCTGTTCAAATTTTTCCATTCTTTTCCCGATAGTTTCTGTTTGCTTTTGGAATTCAGATGTTCCATCCTCCAAATCACTAATTCTATCTTCTGTCTCTTTGAATCTATCATTGTAGGTATCCATTGTTTTTTCTATCTTTTCTACTTTGTCCTTCACTTCCATAAGTTCTGTGATTTGTTTTTTCAGTTTTTCTATTTCTTCTTTATGTTCAGCCCATGTCTTCTTCATGTCCTCCCTCAATTTATCGATTTCGTTTTTGAAGAGGTTTTCCATTTCTGTTCGTATATTTAGCATTAGTTGTCTCAGCTCCTGTATCTCATTTGAACTATTGGTTTGTTCCTTTGTCTGGCCCATATTTTCAATTATTTGAGCGTGATCCGTTGTCTTCTGTTGGCGTCTGCGCATTTAGACAGATTTCCCTGGGTATTGGATCCAAAAGTTTGGAAGATTTTCCTGTGAAATCTCTAGGTTCTGTTTTTCTTATCCTGCCCAGTAGGTGGCGCTCGTGGCACACGTTTGTCTGCAGTTCCCAGCAGTAAAAGGTGCTGTGGGACCTTAAACTTTGGAAAACTCTCGCCGTCCAGGGGGTTCGCTAGCCGAAGCGGCTTGTGCCAGCCCGGGGTCCAAATGCAGGGAGGGTTGCTGGTCGCCGCAGCCCGGGAAAGAGCCCGTCCGAATTTCCTAGTCGGCCCGGGGCGACAAACATGGCGGGAGGGCACCAGCGGCAGCAGCCCGCCCGGGAGAGTGCACGTTCCCCGGGAGTCACGGGTTTGGAAGGGGCCTCCCCCACCCGTCACCGTTCTCCGCGGCCTGGGGCTTTCCGATCCAATTCTCTCAGTTGGTCCGGGGGGCTGCGTGTGGTGTGGGCACCAGCCACCTTGGTTTCAGGGGACCGCCTCTCCAATTCTCCCAGCCGGCCCGGGAAGGGGGAAGGGAGTAACTCCGGCCGCTTCCCGCCCCGCCCGGTGAGGCCCGCGCGCCTCGGCGATCTCACCCGAGCTGCTTCTCTCAGCCAGCCAGTCGTTCCAGGATGGGGTACGCTGTCTTTTTTATCTCTGTTGTGGCTTTGGGCGCTTTCTGTATCGTTTCTACTCCCCTAGAAGCTGTCCTGGAGAAGAAACTAAGATCCACGCGTCTTACTAAGCCGCCATCTTCCAGGAAGTGATAAGCAGTTTCTTAAGGGATGACTATAAACAATCTATTGAGAATCATACTTTGATATTGCTAAACATGCACCAGTTGTATACATTTATCCAAAGTACACAGCATCATTGTGGTCCCACTTCCAAGAAGTTGATGTATCAAGTCCCAGAATCTTATCCAGGAAACTCCATGTAATTTCAATCAGTTCCTGTATCCAATAATTTACTTGCATTACTTCTTTTCTTTAAGCAGAAATCTTTTTAAGAATCTCTAAAAAATCTGTGAAGAAATTGAGTAGTATATTCTCTCAATATTTTTGACGATGGTAGAGGTATGTCTTTCAAGTAGAAAAAAAAACTGAATGAAAAAAACATGAAAAAACAGTCCACACAGGAAATGTGATACTTCTGCTCTCATCAGGAACATTGTATAATCAAGAAGACTCCATGAAAGTGTTAAATCAGCAAATACAACATTTTCTACAATTCAGGTAGTAAGACGCTATTCCGATAAGTATTGATTACATGTGCACCTGTTAGTTCACCATCCTCTCCAGCACAGGATTCAAAAGTGGAGGGAGGGAGAAATGCCTGTTAAGGGCCAGTCCACCTCATCCATGTCACACCATATCATGTAGACACCATGATGGATGCCAAACTTACTTACACTTGAGGGTACTTCAGGAGGAAGGGCGATTGTAATTATTTCATAATTTCCAAACGATTCGTGTTTTCTTTTTAATACACTCAGCTCTTAGACAGGTTCTGAAGAAAAGATATTTTGTAGAGCATATCCTGAGTGAGTAATGGAAACCTAACTATTCTGCAATATACACCGACACTTCAAATTTTACTTCTATCACCATTTCAGCAACTCCAATTTTTTCTCAGCTAAAAAAATAGTCCTGGGTTTGTTAGTAAAATTTTATTATTCTACAGAACCTTTAAATTAAGTGATAACAATTATAATTCAATCTGAACTGAGGGGATAGATTTGTTCTCACAGAAAATTAAATTTTATTCTTGAAGAATCTATATATGCATACAAGAAAATAAAAACATTGTGTGCTATTGGTGAAAGAACTGCAGTCTTGGGTTTTGTATGAAGGGAAATATTGAAGAGTAATTCAAACTTTGGTATCTGCAAAAGAAATTTTCAGGTATCATGGTGAGAAAGAAATGCCATGTTACAGAGGGAAATACTATCATTATTCCAGTAGAAATGGGGGATTAGGTTTCAGCCTTCAAACTTTCAATGTTATGTTACATAGAAGGAGGAGAAGGCTCATTTTCAGTCATTATGCTCTGTTCAACATTATTCCATTGGACAAATACAATAATTATTTACTAGGACCTTTCCATGCAAAATTTAAAACATACCAAAGAGATGGATGCTTTCTATTGGAAGATTAATTGTCAAGAGTAGGAGAAGTTAGAATAAACTCTCTCAGAAACATGGAATGCAATTTAAATTTATACTCTGCAGAAAGCAGTAAAAGAGCCCTCACCATTAAGAATCCACCTTAAAGTGTACCAGTGTCAAAGGGTATGTATGTGATACATAGGAAGATTGAATATTTCCACCCTTGCCAAGAGCTGGGTTTCAAATACAAGCATTTGACCGAGTTCCAATGCTGAATGAGAGGGTCTTGAACAATATATCCTAGTGGTCTTCCACCACTGTCAACATTCTCATTTTCCCTTCAATTTCAGATCATGCACCTCAGAAGTTTTGGATGCTGCAGGTATTTACCTGTTTCATCTCCTTGAGTTTCCAGTATCTAGATGTTTAACTTTTATCTATTACCATGGGTGGAAACAGAGTCAGTGGAACAAAAGAATCACTTGAATTAACCAGACAAGTTCAATTGTGCTGTAGGAAAAAAATATGATGGTACATAATGCTTTACACACAATAGCTGCAGGAATTAGTGAAAATCTACAAACATAAATTTGTTTCATTGTCTAATGTCTTTTCTAGATTTCACTTTGGTTTTGAATTCACCCAACTTTCCTTGACTTCCACATTAGGGAAATCTTAAATTTTCATAAATGTATATTTCAACCATTGATGTTCTACTTGATTTGTTTTTATTTTATTAGAATTTGTGTTTCTCTCTTGCTGCTTTCAAGATTCTCTCTTTCTCTTTGACATCTGACATTCTGAGTATAAAGAATGGCATCTGACATTCTTCCCCTTTGACATCTGACATCTTCTTCTCAAGTGCTCATAGATCATTCTCAAGGATAGACCATATGCTGGGTCACAAACAAGTCTCAATAAATATAAAAAAATTTGAAATTATACAAAAGACTTTCAATATCACAGAGGAATTAAGGTGGAAATCAATATTAGGCAGAGCATCAGAAAATTCATAAATATGTGTAGGCTCAACAACACACTCTTAACCAGTTGGCCAAGAAAGAAATTAAAAGAGAAATTAGTAAATATCTTGAGGCAAATGAAAATGAAAACACAAGGTATCAAAATTTGTGGGGTGCAGTAAAGGCAGCACTGAGAGGGAAATTTACTGCCCAAAATGCCTTTATCAAAAAAAGAAGAAAGGGCAAAAATCGAGGAATTAACTGTCCACTTGGAAGAACTAGAGAAAGAACAGCAAACTAACCCCAAAACAAACAAAAGGAAAGGAATAATGAAGATTATAGCAGAAATAAACGAAATTGAGAACATGAAAACAATTGAGAAAATCGACAAAAACAGAAGTTGGTTCTATGAGAAAATCAATAAGATTAATGGACACATAGCAAGGTTGACAAAAAGGGGAAGAGAGAAGATGCAAATAAATGCAATCAGAAATAGAAGAGTAGACATAACCACTGACACCACAGAAATAAAGGAAATATTGAGAGGATATTATGAACAACTTTATGCTAATAAATTCGAGAATGTAGATGAAATGACAACTTTCTAGAAAGGCATGAACAACCAACATTGACTCCAGAAGAAATAGATGACCTCAACAAACCAATCACAAGTAAAGAAATTGAATCAGTCATTAAGAAGCTCCCCAAAGAGAAATGTCCAGGACCAGAAGGCTTCACATGTGAATTCTTCTAAACATTCCAGAAAGAATTACTACCAATCCTGCTCAAACTCTTCAAAAGAATTGAAGAGGAAGAAGAGCTATCTAAATCATTCTATGAAGCCAACATCACCCTCATGCCAAAGCCAGACAAACATACTACAAAAAAAGAACACTAACTTCTGGGCCAAGATGGCAGCTTAACAATGTGCACATTTTAGATCATCCTCCAGAACAACTACTAAATAACCAGAAACAATAAAGAGCAGCCTGGGGCCACTTCAGTGATTGGACACGCACTGTACCCCAATCAGGACCAGCTTCTGTGAGCTCCCCCAGAACCATTAATTCCCCAAGCCATGGTGGCCGCCCCTCACCCACAGGCTGCTTCCCAGAGGGAAAAGGAAAGAGACTTTACCAGCAGCATGGGTTGAGCCCAACCAATACCAATTGTGAAATTAATTAACAAATTCTGACTACTAAAAATAAGTCCCCATCTGAGGTGAACCTGGTCAAAGCAGAGGTCGCTCATTTTTTGTCCCAATGACAAGGGGGTAGGGCTGACAGAAAAAGGGGGGAAAGGGAAAGAAACAGAGGTTTTTATGTGGCTGTGTTTCTACAAAGGCCTGACTGTCTTTGGATACAGGAACAGGGCTCCTCAGGCTGCAACCGCCCCAGGCATAGGCAGAAACAAATTCCTTTAAGGGCTTGTCTGAAGCCTGTGCCTTCCCTGGGGACGGGTGAAGCCCAACTCAGGTGGAATTTCTCCCTCAAGGAATTCAGAAAACAGGGCTTTGTAATTTGAAGCCATTAAAACCAGCCTACAACCTCTCCTCTGTCTCAACCATGCCTCCAGCCAAAGTTAAAGGAACCACATCATCTTATGCTGGTGGGATCTGCAGGCAGACAAACACCACATACTGGACAGGATAAGAAAAACAGAGTCCAAAGACTTCATGGGAAAGTCTTTCAACCTGCTAGGTCTCACCCTCAGGGAAAACCAATGCAGGTGACTCTTTCCTCCTGGTAGGAGGCCAGTTTGGTCTGGGAAAATCTGGCTGTGGTCAATAATACCTAAGTAGACCCTCCTAAGTGTGGGGGGGAAAGGCACCATAAAATCAGGGCAAGAAACAAGAAAACAAGAACTGAAAAATTCTCCTCTGTTAAAGAAAACTTAAGGGAGAGGTCCAGATAAAGCTGAATTGAATGTCAAAGAACAGATAGACAACAAATTCATCCAGCAAGAAAACCCTAGGTAAAAGAAGTGCAAGCAATCTCCAGTATAAACTAATTAAGGTAATTAAGTGTCTAGACACAAGCAAAAAATGACAAATCACACTAGGAAAATTGAAGATATGGCCCAGTCAAAGGAACAAAACAGCAATTCAAATGAGATACAGGAGCTTAAACATTTATTCAGAATATACGAACAGACATGGAAAACCTCATCAAAAAACAAATCAATGAATTGAGGGAGGATATAAAGAAGGCAAGGAGTGAACAAAAGGAAGAAATCAAAAGTCTGAAAAAACAAATCACAGAACTTATGGGAATGAAAGGCACAGTAGAGGAGAAGAAAAAAGCAATGGAAACCTACAATGATAGATTTAGAGAGACAGAACATAGGATTTCTGAACTGGAGGATGGAACATCTGAAATCCGACAAGAAAAAAAATATATAGGGAAAAATATGAGCAGAGACTCAGGGAACTGAAAGACAATACGAAGCACATGAATATACGTGTTGTGGGTGTCCCAGAAGGAGAAGAGAAGGGAAAAGGAGGAGAAATACTAATGGAGGAAATTATCACAGAAAATTTCCCAACTCTTATGAAAGATTTAATGTTACAGAACCAAGAAGTACAGTGTACCCCAAAGAGAATAGATCCAAATAGATATACTCCAAGATATTTACTAATCAGAATGTCAGAGGTCAAAGAGAAAGAGAGAATCTTGAAAAAAGCAACAGAAAAGCAAACCATCAAGTGCAAGGGAAGCCCAATAAGACTATGTGTAGCTCACTCAGCAGAAACCATGTGGGCAAGAAGACAGTGGGATGATATATTTAAATTATTAAAAAGGAAAAATTGCCAACCAAGAATTCTATACCCAGTTTTAAATTCTCCTTCAAAAATGAGGGAGAAATTAAAACACTTTCAGACAAAAAATCACTGAGAGAATTTGGGACCAAGAGACAAGCTCTGCAAGAAATACTAAAGGGAACACTAGAGACAGATAAAAAAATAGAAGAGAGAGGTGTGGAGGAAAGTGTAGAAAGGAAGTTTATGAGTAAAGGTAAAAAAGAAGGAAAATTAGATATGACTAATAAAATCCAGAAGGCAAAATAGTAGAAGAACGTACTACCTGTGCAGTAATAACACTAAATATTAATGGATTAAATTCCCCAATCAAAAGACATAGACTGGCAGAATGGATTAAAAAACAAGACCCATCCTTATACTGTCTCTACTCAAAGGACAAGAGAGCAAGGACACAAACAGACATTTGCACACCAATGTTTATAGCAGCATTATTTATAATTACCAAGAGAAGGAAGCAGCCAAAATTGTCCATCAATGGATGGGTGGCTAAACAAACTGTGGCATATACATACGATGGAATATTATGCAACTGTAAGACAGAATAAAGTTATGAAGTATGTAACAACATGGATGGACCTTAACGACATTATGCTGAGTGTGATTAGATGAAAGCAAAAGGACAAATACTGTATGGTCTCACTGATATGACCTGACATTAGTGAATAAACCTGGAATATTTCGTTGGTAACAGACCATCAAGACATAGAAACAGGGTAAGATATTGGGTAACTGAAGCTGAAAGGATACTGATTGTGCAACAGGATTGAATATAAAAATTCAGAAATGGAAAGCACAACACTACATAACTGTAATATAATTATGTTAAAACACTGAATGAAGCTGAATGTGAGAATGATAGAGGGAGGAGGACTGGGGGCAGAAATGAAATCACAAAGAAAGATAGATGATAAATATTGAGATGGTATAATCTAGGAATGCCTAGAGTGTATAATGATAATGACTAAATGTACAAATTTAAAAATGTTTTTGCTTGAGGAAGAACAAAAGAATGTCATTACTGCAGGGTGCTGAGAATAGATGGTAAATAATATTTTAAAATTTCAACTTATGTGTGAGACTAAATCAAAAAATATTTATTTGGTACAAAATTTATATTTTGACTAGTGCATCTCCTAATATAACTTATGTAGATAGTTGGTTGAACAACATAAGCACATGGAACCTTGGGTAGGACATTAGATTTTATTTGTTTTTCCAGTGTGATGCCCCGATGAATCCCAGTATGATTTGATCACTGAGTGTGGAGAGCCGCCTCCCGGGTCAGGCCTAGTGGACACACTGCGGCCTGCTCTAGAGTTCCCCCCGCCCATCGAGTGAGTCAAGATGGCGCCCGCATCCTGTTTCCGCGTATGACGCACGCGCCCACCAACCCTGTCTTCCAATCACCTCTGTATACGTGGCACTAACCTATTGGGTTTGGGCACAGTATATAAGAGGTTACCCGGACAGGGTGGGTGGAGACGACCCACAGGGAGCCGTACCTGACGGCCGCATAGAGGTTGTTCCCCCGCGGGGTATTCTGTCCCACGTGGAACCTGTAACAGAGAATGCAAGCTTAACTCCAGTAAAGGTCTGTGCTCACAACCGTTGCGTGCCTCGAACCCGTGTTTGTCACTCGAGTCGGTTTGCCTGCGCCTGTCTCTTTCTCCCCTCCTGTTCCCTTCGCCGGCCGGGGATCAGAAGCCGAACGAGACGGCTGCGGACAAGTGGTGGCCCGTACGGGGACCCTCCTCTCTCGACACCTCTTCTGCAAGGAGAGCCGTACTGTCTCTTCTTGAACTGAGAAGGACGTGCATCCTGAGCTCGCAGCGGACTTCCCGCGCCTGATCACCGCGAGAAGGTGAGTACTTCTTATTACGTGAGAGTTAAGGCCTGCGGGCTTTCAGGTAGCCCCGGGGACTCGGAAGAGCTCTCCGAGTGATTAAAGTACAGTGCCGACTGCAAACATGGGGCAGTTCGGAAGTTTACCTTTGTTAGCTCCCTTAAAGACCCTTTTAGCGGACGGCTCCTGTGAAAGTGAGCCGCCCACTTGTAAGCCGCCAGAGTCTGGCGCTAGTTCAGACGACTCTGACTCAGAGTCAGATGGTGACGAGACCGAGGGTGCAGACGCGCCTCCGCTGATCGATTGGGGGAGTCCCCCTGTCTCACCCACGCAGCCTTCCGCCCCGCCAGCGCCTGCTGCAGGGGCGCGGTGGCTTCCGGTGAATGGTTTTGGTGATCTCGCCAAAAACCCTCACCACGGGCTCCCTCTGGTGGCCGAATTAGGTAATTACAGTGGCCCTCCTTTGCGAGACCCGGAGTCCCCTACAGGCTGGTCCGAGTGCAGTGGAAGTTACAACTAATTGATTACAGTCCTGAGAGAATTTGCCGGCCCCCTGAATATTGTTTCTGATTCCTTGTAAGTCATAAATTCTGTAAAAGTTTTAGAGACAGTAGGCATTATAAAGTACTCCTCCTCAGTAAGACCATTTTTTCTCAAACTTCAAGAGACAATACTTGCTAGACAACACCCCTTTTACATAACTCACATTAGGGCCCATACAGGCCTGCCTGGCCCCATGACACAGGGAAATCACATAGTAGATGTAGCCTCTCGAGAGCCACACATTTTCCCTGTGCAGACGCCGTATCAGCAAGCCCAAAAGTTCCATGCCAAATTTCACATCAATGCAGGTACCCTAGCTAGACGGTTTAATATACCACGTGTGACAGCTAGAGATATAGTCCGAGCGTGCGGAAATTGTGTAGAACAAAGAGCAGTCCCTTCAGTTGGGGTTAACCCTAAAGGTCTCATCCCGGGAGACATTTTGCAAATGGATGTCACCCATCACTCAGAGTATGGTAAAATTAAATACCTGCATGTGTCAGTAGACACATGGTCTCAGATATTATTTGCCTCTGCTGAGACAGGAGAAAAAGTCCACCAAGTCATTGCACACTGCCTTGCCGCTTGGGCAGCGTGGGGTAAGCCAAAAATATTAAAGACAGATAATGGACCTGCTTACACCAGTAGAACCTTCCAAAAATTTTGTGATAATATGGAAGTCCAATTAAAGCATGGCATCCCTTATAACCCTCAGGGGCAAGGGATCATTGAGAGAGCACACAGGTCACTCAAAGATTTGCTTAGAAAACAAAAAGGGGGGATAGGCCACGGCCTGTCCCAAAAGGCTCAACTGTCCATAGCCTTGTTTACGTATAATTTTTTAAATGAAAATTCACAAGGCATGACACCTGCCCTTCAGCACACCACTCCAAGTCCTCCACATAGAGGTCTAGTCCGATGGAAGGATGTCCTGTCGGGACAGTGGCAAGGCCCTGACCCAGTGCTCAGCTGGGCCAGAGGCTCTGTTTGTGTTTTTCCCCAGGAACCAGGACGTCAACCTGTGTGGGTTCCGGAAAGACTGGTGAGAACCGTGACATCGCCCGAGGAGGCCACGGAGCTGTTGCCTAAAAAACCAACAAGCCTTCAACCTGAACCATCAGATCAGGCCTCCAACTCTGCTGATGACGGCGGCGACTGACGAGATGGCAACGAAAACGCCAGTCACCCTCCGACTGTTTAGAAGGGGGGACCAGTTTTAATACCCCCCACTCTCCCAACAGGTGGAATCAGACCTTAAAGTGCTTGGGAAGATCAAGTTAACCCCCGTTGCCTTCGACCTTTCCGAACTGGGCGAGACTGTACAAAGTCTGTGGAACCGAGTCACCTCTTGGTTCTCTTGGCCCAATTTGACTACTTGGATTCTCGTAGCGGTGGGACTATTAGTGGGATTAGTCACTGTTAAATGCTTGTTAGAACGCTTGTTCCAGACACAGCAGCAATTGCGTGTTACTACCATGTTGGCTATGTCACTCGCCCCTGGTGCTCCTGACAATGACCGCCCTGCTGCCCAGTCCCCCATTTCACCGTATGATCCATCCCGGCCACTCAGGGCGGGACGCTCGAAAGCAAGGTCAGCGGCAAGGCCCATGGCTGTGTCCCGGGTGTAAAAGGCGGCACCAGAAGTCATAATTTTTGTCTAAAGGATGATCTCTACGGCGGAGTCACGGTCCTGGCCAGGCTAGACTCCGGCCATTGCACAGAGACATCTAGTGACACCCTCGACTCTGGTTGCCGCTCTCCTGAGCCCCGCTTAGCCCAGTTGCGAGGCGAAGCACTGCAGGGAGAGTCACGTGGTTTCCAGTTCACGGGCTCTCCGGTCTCTATATGAGGAGTGCACTCTGGTTGGTGCCTAGCAAGCCTAGTCCAGACTCCCCAAAGCACCAAAACAAGTAGTGGGCTAATCAAGCTCACAGGAGCTCACTCATCAATGGAGACACTGGGTCTAAGAAAGGGTCTACGGACCAAAAATAATAAAAAAGGGGGAGATGTGGAGAGCCGCCTCCCGGGTCAGGCCTAGTGGACACGCTGCGGCCTGCTCTAGAGTTCCCCCCGCCCATCGAGTGAGTCAAGATGGCGCCCGCATCCTGTTTCCACGTATGACGCACGCGCCCACCAACCCTGTCTTCCAATCACCTCTGTATACGTGGCACTAATCTATTGGGTTTGGGCACAGTATATAAGAGGTTACCCGGACAGGGTGGGTGGAGACGACCCACAGGGAGCCGTACCTGACGGCCGCATAGAGGTTGTTTCCCCGCGGGGTATTCTGTCCCGCGTGGAACCTGTAACAGAGAATGCAAGCTTAACTCCAGTAAAGGTCTGTGCTCACAACCGTTGCGTGCCTCGAACCCGTGTTTGTCACTCGAGTCGGTTTGCCTGCGCCTGTCTCTTTCTCCCCTCCTGTTCCCTTCGCCGGCCGGGGATCAGAAGCCGAACGAGACGGCTGCGGACAACTGAGTGTAAAAGTCTTTGCAAAGTCCCCTTCACGGAATGTTGAGAACGAGGGAAAATTTAACCTCCCCAAGTTGAATTATAGATATTCTCACAATGAGTGTGGACAACCAAAGCTCTAGGCTGACCTCCAGTCTTGGGATTTGTTCACATGAAACTTAACCCCACAAAGGGTAGCTCAAGGCTACTTAACATTAGGCATAGGAGTCACCCCCAAGAGAACCTCTTTTGTTGCTCAGACGTTGCCTCTGTCTCCAGCCAATACATAAAGCAAACTCACCACTCTCCCCCTGTCTACATGGGACATGACCCCCAGGGGTATGGACCTTCCTGGCAATGTGGGACAGAAATCCTAGAATGAGCTGAGACTCAGCATCAAGGGATTGAGAAAAACTCTAGACTGAGCTGGGACCCAGCATCAAGGGATTGAGAAAAACTTCTCGACCAAAAAGGGGAAGAGTGAAATGAGACAAAGTGTCAATGGCTGAGAGATTCCAAACAAAGTGGAGAGGTTATCCTGAAGGTTATTCTTATGCATTAAGTCGATATCACCTTGTTATCCAAGATGTAATGGAAAGGCTGGAGGGAACTGCTTGAAAATGTAGAGCTGGGTTCCAGTAGCCATGTTTCTTGATGATGATTGTATAGTGATAAAACTTTCACAATGTGACTGTGTGATTGTGAAAACCTTGTGTCTGATGCTCCTTCTATCTGCATTGTCAACAGATGAGTAGAACATATGGAATAAAAATAAATAATAGGGGGAACAAATGTTAAAATAGATTCAGTTTGAAATGCTAGTGATCAAGGAGAGGGCGGCATAAGGGGTGTGGTATGTAAATTTTTTTATTTTTCTGTTTTTGTTTTATTTCTCTGCTGTCTTTTTATTTCTTTTTCTGAATTGATGCAAATGTTCTAAGAAATATCATGATAATGAATATGCAACTATGTGATGATATTGTGAATTACTAATTATATATGAAGAACGGAATGAACATTTTTGAGGATGTTTGCATTTTTCTCATAATTTTTTAATTAATAAAAAATCATAAAAAATACAAGAAGTTTTTTAAAAAGCCCAACTGATTTCTGATATATTGCATTCTGGCAGCTTTAGCAAACTGAAACAATGAGAATTCTGTATATTTTTTTTCATTTTACTTGTCATTTTTAGAAATTGAAAATGTCTTCTCCCATTCTTCCAGCTATGTCCATGCATTTCTTTCTTGGTCCAAAATCTTACTTTTTGATCAATCAAGTTCATTAATTATTTTTGCAAAAAAAATAAAATAATGGGGCAAGGAGGTATGGGATGTTTGGCTTTTTACTTTTATTCTTATTTTTATTTCTGGTGGGAGTAATAAAAATGTTCATGAATTGATTGTGATGATGAATGCACAGCCATAAAATGTGAACCACTGATTGTATAATTTGGCAGATTATATGTTATGTGACCATAAATTTTAATAACATTGTATTATACAATTTTAATAAAATTTTATTTAAAGAAAAAAAGAAAACTACAGACCAATCTCTCTAATGAATGTAGATGCAAAAATTCTCAACAAAATTCTAGCAAATCAAATCCAGCAGTGCATTAAAAGAATTATGCACCATGACCAAGTAGGATTCATCCCAGCTATGCAAGGATGGTTCAACATAAAATCAGTTAATGTAATGCACCATATGAACAAATCAAAGCAGAAAAAACTCATGATCATCTCGATTGATGCAGAAAAAGCATTTGAAAAAATTCAACATCCTTTTCTGTTGAAAACATTGCAAAGGCTAGGAATAGAAGGGAACTTCCTCAAAATGATAAAGGGAATATATGTAAAACCCACAGCTAACATCATTCT